>NC_049988.1:19488949-19525880 GCF_000003815.2 Branchiostoma floridae
CCCCCCCCCCCCCCCCCCCAGTCTGGATAGGGTTAATGCAGTTGAATACACAGAAAAGAACGTTAAACTCTATAAACTTTCACTTCACAACAGATGACAAATAATATACTCAACCACCAAACGGCAGAGTGAGACAGTTGGCGGCTCGCTTTGCCCTGCGGCGGCCGGTTGGATCAGATCGGACGGGCGGCCGGCCCCCGCTCTCCGGCCCGTCTGCTGAAAGGCGGAGCGTCTCGGGAAGGAACACCACATATAGCATCACAAATAATAGAATGAAAATGGAAATCCAACTTACCTGGCGTTTTACTCATCTCGTGAAGACGCTGCTCCAAGGTGGCGGTTCGGTTTCGCTCCTTGTCCAGGTCACGGCGCATGTCGTCTCGGTCGCGCTTCAAGGCGTCAACAGTGGTGGACATGTCGTCTTGGTCGCGCTTGAATACGTCAACAGTGGTAGATAGTTGTGATATCTCCTGCAAATTTATAAGCGTATTTGTTTGTATGTATGTATAAATGTATACGCACGTCAGAATTCCAACCGTAAAGAAAGATGAAAAAGCAGAACGTTCTGGCTCAATGGACTCAATAAAGCTTGATAAACAGAACAGGAACGCATGCCCAGGAACAAAACAGAATTAATGTCAGAAAAAGTGATTAACAACAAGCCTTGTGGCACAGGGGTATTTACCTCTTTATTGATGAACGTCAGAGGGGCGAGTCCCACACCGACTAAACTAAGTATCACGGCAATACCGGCGATCATGCAGCTGCGGTGGGAGCGGATGAAGCTACAGAGGGCACCATGGCCGCTTGCTTCACCCTGATACGTGCGGTCTGTTAGAAAACAAGAGCTTTTAAAACAAGAAATGTTTTATCAAAACATTGAACTGAAATTTTCAACTCCATTCTTTATCAAGGAATGACATCAGACTGGAATTGGACTGTAAAAAATCTGGGGAAATTCAACTTTTGTGCTTTAAATCAAAATTCAACTTTAAGTTAAACCTGAATGGATAAATTCAAGACTCCTGAATGGCTCTTGAATAACCTCGTGCTAGCATAACCCCCAGGCGTCTTGTTTGGACCGGTTAAATGATGTAAATGAATTGTTGTGTATTATGATATAGCCAGGCGATCAGACCCCGCAGGAAGGAATGATCATGAATACAGTACAGCAAAAGTTTTTAAAAAGTTTGACATGCCTCCAGCTGTCTTATCTGGTAATGTAAAAAAGTTGTTGTGTAATATATAATGGTTTATTATTTTAAATAACCCACTGTAAATAACTGGGCATAATCCAGGGAGGCTCAAGCCATTCTCGGCATGTCATTTCTGGATTAGATGAATTTAAAATAAATTAGGAAAAACACAAAGTGAAACACATTACATAATAGCAAATAATCAATCAATAGACTAAGTTAGCGAAAGAGCCCATTGGTAGGTTGCTAAGATCTACAACAACGAATAAATTCATGAAATTTATTGTTTAACATACGAATAACTAACCAGTCTTGTCGATATTAGAAGTATGATTGCTTCTTTGAACTGCTTAACAATATTACTATCGGTAACATTTGGTGCCTTGTCGCTTAGCATTTTTTCTCTGCCAGACATAAAAAAAAAGATTATTACGTGATGTACTCTTTTAACTTTCCGGCCCGTTTGTTGACGTTTCATAATTTAAGATGGCGTCCATGAATTGCTTAAGAGATCAGATTTGTCAAAAATATCTCAAGAAAATACTAATTATCAGTTTGTGATCGTACGGCAATCGTGATCAGACGCTGGAATACAAGACGGTTGCATGAAAAACAAAAACACAGGATAAGTTTTACCTGCTCTGGAGACGTACAAAGCGTTGGGTATACTCGCAGCGGCGTCCGCAATTGATCGCCAATCAGTCTGGGGCTGCTGCATGGGCGTGGTGCCTGGAGGAAAATTAAAAAAATAAAATGGCGCGCGTGATGTGATGAAATCATAATATAACATTATTTTCACAAATATCTATCTATTAAATATCTTAGTTTCATTTTATTAACAACACAAACGCGTCTGCTGCAAATAGATACTCATAGAATTGCATGATATTACTGTAGCAATATTTTAGTTTGTGGCTTTTCAAAAGTACGTTTCATCTTGAGGTGCGGTGCTGGTTCCAAACTGGTTATGTTTCCAATTGCACCAACTGTGCTTGAATACTGTTCCTTTACGTGCATTCAATTTGGTCTGACGACTGAAGACTAATCTATAAGTTAAGGTTTGCTGCTATACGGCGATTTACTTAACCAACCGAAATGGTGGATGCATCACTCAATATACCATGGCCCAAGAGGGGTTCACACTTCATTCATATGAGAAGGTAGTAGGGTCACTTAATAGTACTTGTGCCCCCACTGGTATATAAAGAATATCGTCATAAGAATGCATCTTCCGAGTTTCATGCCTAGACCAAATTATATCTGAATCTTAGACCAAAGAAAACACGTTGTACACCAAGCAAGCCACTGGGTAATTATAAATCTCAATATTTGTCATTACATAGATTTTCGAAAACCAAACCCCCTGACGTGTAGAGGGAAGATATTTTCAAAAACATGTTTACCTGCGTTGTCACTAGTTTGGGACTGCTGTTGATCTCCCGGCATGATGGGACTTGTCAGGATTCTGCACAGCAAAAATACACGCCCTACCTCAGGAGAAATATTATAGCCTAACCTGAAATAATTAGAAACCAGAGATGAAAGAAAATCATATTGTGTGGGTGGAAAACAACACACGTTTTCCAGGTGAGACCAATCATACAGACACGTAATCCTTTCTTTGTTTGTTTGTTACATATTGAGAGAGAAGTATCGAAAACAACTTTTTAAATTTTGATCATGTTTGGAAAACTATTAGATACATTGAAATGTATATGCACGCAAGGGAGAAAAAAAAATTTTTTTCTTCATTTTTGTTTTGTTTTTCGTCTGACATTTTCCGTGTTCGTCACACAACAACTAGGGTATTTTGCTCAATTGGCAAACCCAGGCTTAACTAGAGTTCGGCAAACTCCTACCTCCATAAAATATTTAGAACGTTTGTAAATTTTATGCAAACGACTTGTACATTTACTTAATTTATTCATGGTGATGTTCATCATTGACTAACATACACATGTCACAAGTTAAAAATTTCCATCATTAATCTTTAAGCGGTTTTAAATCAGTTCCTCATATCATACCACATGCAAGTGTATCTTTAATGTGTGCTCCAAAACCAGTTTTACTGTTGCTGTTTGGATTTTGAAGATCTCAATGGTATAAAGACAATAAAGATGTGGAAGTTGAACGATTATAATGTGTTCAAAACAATGTTCATGATCATGATTCTGATGTATTCTTGCGACTTCCACATCTCTGTACAGGATGTTTCTGCTACAAGTATCTGTCTTTAAGTGTTCTTTTTGCTGGCAAGGTTATATACCTTTTTTGAGACGTCAGAATCAATGATTTTTCTAACATAATCAAAAGATCGAAATTATCGGATCCTAAGGTTACTTTGTGTTGGACCCTTTCAAAATGATTTCCAGCGATAAATATTGGGCTCTTATTAACCATATCGCGATTACGTAATTGTAGACTGAAGTTGTTTCGGAATTTTGTATGGAGGATATGGATTCAAGCAGTAGATTAATTTTTTTAAGACGATCTAAATTCGTTATTCGCGATGAACTCAGTGGTTTTGATAAAGTGTGTACGGTTGTGTGACGTTACAGCAATAGTCTAATTTGGCAGTGTTGCTATGGCGGTCAAAAGAAAACACGTTGTACACCAAGCAAGGCACTGGGTAATTCTGAATCTCAATATTTGCCATTACCTAGATTTTGGAAAACCAAACCCACTTCTTATCTGTACAGTTAAGATATTTTCACAAAAAAAAAATACCTGTGTCAGCAGTTTGGGACTGCTGCTGATTTCCTGTTATGGTGCGACTTGTCAGGTTTCTGCACAGCAGAAATACACGCCCTACCTCATGCGTGGTCCGAAACGCAATGAGAAATATAGTCTATCCTGAAGTGATTAGAAACCAGAGATGAAAGAAAATCATATAAACTGGGTGGTAAACAACGCACGCTTTTCAGTTGAGACCAATCATACATTCACGTAATCCTTTTTTTTTCATTTGTTAAATATTAAAAGAGAGGTAACAAAAACAACTTTTGAAGATATTATTTTCTTATCATGTTTGGAAAACAATCAGATACATTGAAAAGCATATACAAGCAGGGGAGAAAAACAATTTTTTTTGTTTGTCTGACATTTTCCGTGTTCGCCACACAGCAAGTAGTCAGTCAACGCACGTAAGATTTTTGCATGAACGAAATTTATAGATTTTCTGCTAGAGCCGATTCCACATTACCAAGAGGGTCTTTCTTGCCTTTTGTTCCAACATTTTGAAAATCTTTATAACATTATAAATGTGATAAGTAACTGTTTAGAACTATTCATAACATCTGTGTGATGTTCTAAATATTTTCTATAGTGTTCATACATGCTAGAAACATTTCTAACATCAAATCCATTATTTCTGTTAGTTTCTAAAGTGTTCCAACATAGATTCATCATTTGTGATCACATGTCATCATATGTTCGAACAGTGAAACAAAATGATGAAACTGGGTCAGTGGGCTGGGAAGAGGGCAATTCACACATCCCTGCCAAGTACAGAAAATATCTTTTCACAAAAGAACCACTAGTGTCTACTAAAGAAAATCTAACAATACAAGACCCAAACAAAAGGCCCATTTTAGCAGATTTGTTTATTGGGGTAATAAAAGTATTTATGGAGGAAAAAAACGACGCAAATTGTTGGAACATATGATCACATGTTCCAACTATAACAAAAACACATAGATGTTTCTAACTTGTTCTAAATAAAGAGATATTTGTACCATTAATTAACCAATGTTTCCAACATATATAGATAGGTTCAAACATGTTCAAACTTTCATTTTCAATTGTTTGAACAATTCAGAACTTCAGTGACTGAAATATTCTTTTGCTTAGAATAGTTCAAACTTATTACAAATATTATTTCAAACCCTCTCGGTGACTCGGAATCGACTCTACCGTGAAATTCATATGTGACTTTTGCCCAAGCAAAACTCTAGCGGTAAACCCATGCTTAACTAGAGTTCGGCGACCTAATACCTCCATGAAATATTTAGAGCTTTTGTACATTTTATGCAAATGACTTGTGCATTTACATGAATTATGCATGGTGATGTTCATCATTGACACATGTCAGAATTATAAAATTCCCTTCATTAATCATTAAGTGGTTTTAAATCAGATCCTCATTTGCAGGTCATACCACATGCAAGTAATCATGAGTCTGGAATGTTAACGTAATCTAACCTCACCCCCCCCCTCCAAGACCCGTTTTACTGTTGCTGTTTGGATTTTGAAGATCTCACTGTTGTGAAGACAATAAAGCTGTGGTAGTTGAACAACTATAATGTGTTTAGAACAATGTTCATGACCATGATTCTGATCTCTTCTTGCGACTTCCACATCTCTGTCTCAGATTTTTGAAAACCAAACCCACTTCTTATCTGTACAGTTAAGATATTTACACAGAAAATATTTACCTGTGTCAGCAGTTTGGGACTGCTGTTGATCTCTTGGTATAGTGTGACTTGTCAGGTTTCTGTACAGCAAAAATACACGCCCTGCGTTAGGCGTGGTCCGAACAATGAGAAATATAGTCTAACATGAAGTAATTAGAAACCAGAGATGAAAGAAAATCATATAAACTGGGTGTCAAACAACAAACGTTTTTCAGTTGAGACTACATGTAATTATACAGTCACGTAATCCTTTTTTTTGTTAAACATTGAAAAAGAAGTATCGAAAACAACTTCTGAAGAAATTGATTTTTTTATCATGATTGGAAAACAGATACATTGAAAAGTATATGCGAGCATGGGAGAAAAACATGTTTTTGTTGTTCGTCTGACATTTTCCATGTTCGTCACACAGCAAGAAGTCTGTTTTTGATAAGAATAAGGTCGTTTGATAAGAAAATAAGAAGTGTTTCAAATTCAAACCTAGTTAAATAGCCAGTATAATTAATTAAGCAGATGTGACTGTCCATGGTACTGAAAATGCCATCTAATACGGGTTACTCTACGGTATCCTTTACTGGATGAATCATTGTACTTACTTTAATATGGCGTCAACAATTTCAACAATATCGCCATGACGGACATTGAAGACGTACTGCTCTTTGGATGAACTCTCCCTACACTTGCGTCAAGCTTGCGTCACTGTGTGGTTCGTTCACTGCGTCACTGTTTTGTTATTTTCTCCGATTTGTTTATTAATTTAGAAATTGCGTAATACCTAAAACTATGACTTAGAAGACGACAAAATACGCAAAAATAGAAAAAAAGTTCTTTATCCATGAAAGTCGTTAAGCATCTTTCGAACCCCGCAGTGACGCAAGCATGACGGAAGTCTAATGAGAAGGCACCTTTAGGTACACGAGGTGATGGTTATGCGCTTAGAATCGTGGGTTGCCATGAAATTGGAGCTAAACATGCCGATATGCCTGTTTTTTTCTTTGATTCTTTAAATGGGGACTAGAAAAAGTTTTTTTTTTAATTTTGGAAGATGCCAACATAATTGAAAATTTTCACCTGCTCATTAGGTATGAATACGCAAACGAAGATGCGTTGAGAACATATACTGATGAAAGCACAATGCAATACATTATCAAATTAGAGAGAGAGACAATTCAAATGTTCCGAATGCGTAGCCGTAATGATGCAGCATAGATCATTTCTGACGATTTTTGAAATTCTTTTCATGGATGTAGTAAAATACATCGATGAAGATTAGACATCCAGGTAATAATATGTATAAGATATATCACTGCCGAAAGATAGTGGATGCTATCTGAAACGTCTGACCGTTTCCCAAATCATATCCAGTTGCTTGAGTAACTGCTTTTTGGCACGATGTAGTAAAATGATTTCCAGCCGGCCACCCAAAGAGGCTGCGGCATGTTCATGTGATGCTCTAGATATGTGCATTTTGCTGGACAACCAGACAGTGCCTCCATGCGATATGTGTTGGTGAGGCATGCCATGAGCTAAAGGTCACGCGAGGATATTCCACCTCAGTGTAGAATGAGGTAGAGTCAAACTCAGACGATGCTGTAATAGCTCTTGAAAATGATGATGTCATACCCTCTCCCCATTATCGGGATTGTTTCCGTTGTTGTTTCTCATTATATGCAGATTATAGATATCAATATCTCATAAGTATGTCTTGAATATATTACAAAAGGATATGAAAGGGTGCAGAAGATGCAGAGTTGTAGTTATAATATGCTCATATATTTTTGCAGCTGAACTGCAGCTTCTCAGTTTATTGGTTTTCTTTCTCTTTTTTTTCTTTAGTTTTCTTTCTTAACATGCTTCATTGAACTCACCTATCTTCCTGCCTGTCTGTGTATATGTGCATCATTGTGCACCATTTTGGTCATATCTGTATCAAACCCACTCTTGGAAGCAAATACCCCGTGCACCTTATTTTATTTTCACCAGAAATACATTTGAGTGAGCGAATTAAGCACACGCTATACTGGTCATCAACTGCACCTATGGCGCTGTGCAATAACAGAATACAGAAGTACAGAACTTCCTATGTGTAACATGTTTATATCCTGTAGTGTTCTTCAAACATGTCTACCACCATATTCATACCATATGATATAATTCGTAATGTATATCATGCATTGCAATAATCGTCTCTCCTCTCTCTGTCTCGCTCTGTATATATATAAACTTAAACTTTGACAACTTTAATGTCGTCCGCATACACAACGTAACTTTCTACATATTGGCATGACGAATATATTCTAGGCTTTTGCAACGAAAACGAACTTGCATTTACCATTATTAACCATCTCTGTACAATATATAATATTTACTTTAACAAACAGTAATATTTCTTCTACCATATTGCTACCATATATCATCATCACTATATATACCTTATAACATTTACTGCATGTGCTATATGAATAATTACGTCACAGGCTGCACACTCCTAGCGTTTTTATATCATGAACTGATTAAAAGATTTGTTTCCGTACCATTTAGAATGCTATAATTCTCTTCCTACAATATAAGAAAGAAGACTCAAATATGCTGTACATGTGCAGGTATAATGTTGCTTTCTATATTATGTTCGGTACTGCCATGTCACATAGTCTTTTTCGCCAAAATGTTTCCTTATTACATGTCTGTACTCTAATTCACAACTTCTAACACACCTACATACATCTGCACTTCTACAAAATTATACATACAGCGTAGTTAAGCTAAACTATTATATCGTCTGTCACGGAATAAAGGACTGGAATAGAATGGCTGAATGCATCGCTCAACTACTGAAGCTTCCAAGACATTTGACCGTACAAATGGCAAATTCCATTGTTTTGTCTTCATTTTACTTTCCCAGCTATACGTTTTCCCAATCTAAAAAGTAAAATTCACTAAAATGATAACGTTACAAGCTAAGGCCACTCCTAAACGTTACAAATCAACACAACAGTAAATGTACTTCTGCTGCAATCACATGTGTCCACCATCAAGAATGGCGCGTATGGCTTGTTGCCTTGCAGTGTGTGCGTGCGTGTGTGTGTGTGTGTGTGTGTGTGTGTGTGTGTGTGTGTGTGTGTGTGTGTGTGTGTGGTGTGGGTGGAGGGGACGCGCAGTAAACTTTTTATTCTCATGAATGTCGACTACGTACGCTTTAGGCCACGTTTAGAATGCTCCCTGTGTACAGAATATGCGCAGGGTTGCAATTTTACCTCACCGTGAAAGGGCTCATGCAGACAGAATTAAGATAAAAGTAAAGTGAGGCGGTTGTCATAGCATTGTTAAGAGATTTGCTCTAGCATTAATCCTCAGAACGGCAGCTCAAAAGGAACATTACGTGAAGAAGCTGTTAGCTGATTGCGTGCAAAGAAAGCTGTTAGTGGGAAGAAAAAAGTTGCTAGTTGCAATTGGCAGGTCGTGGGGTTATTTTGTGGTTGGTTGTTTCTAAGGAGCAGGTCTGATCTTCATGACAGAAGACTTGATGGAGTACCGGTGAGCTGTCCACGCATGCCATTGTATACCGTGATTATTATCCCCCCCGCCGCCATGCTTGTACGGCTGGTTCAGGTTAACGAGGTCACAGGCTCTATACCACCAACCACCACGACCGCCTTGGTTAGTGGCGCAGTCAGAGCCCGAATGATCGTCGTTATCCTGGTCGTGTGTTGAGAATCTGCCACCATCATGATAGCTTAACCCTAGCCCACCATCCCCAGCAGTGCCGCTATAGGCACCAACATGCAGACGGTACTTCGCTGCTTCATCCTCGATATAGAACCTGTCATATTCAGCGTATACCGTTTCCGAGGACCAATTCTCGAGATCAATGCGCAGAAGGTATACCTTCTCGTTAGAGATCTGATAGATCTTGTCGTTTCCCAGCCAAAACTCGCCGCTAAGGTCCCCAAACCCATTTTTGTACGCTTCCCAGTCATTAACAAAATCTACAGAACCGTCGAAGCGCTTCTGGAGGACAGTCCAGCCGCCGACTCCGGCTTCCATCTCACAGTAGACCCGGAACGAGGCTCCGGCGGCGTCTGGCTGGATGGTGTAGACACCGCTGGTGGTGTGGCCTGCCTTGTAGACGTCGTCACAATCTGTAAGTCATTTTGAGTGACATTTTAACTTAGATGTATATGAAAGGAGACATAAAACGAAGGGAATTCATCTCAGAAAGCGAACTTGCCGTTTGGACAAAGATTTGTGAAAGTCGGTCAAATGAGGACTTTGAAAACTATAACAACTCAGAAGAAAAGGCAAGTCAATAGAGATTGATATATACCTCTCAGCGGGCTGACATTGTTACTGGAACAATTGCAGCTTCCTGGTGCTCCAGGAAGCCCGTCACTGCCGTCCCGGCCGTCTGACCCGTTGGCTCCGGGTGAGCCCTTGGGACCCTCGGGGCCCGGTGGGCCAGGGGGTCCGGTTTGGCTGCATAGGCCAGGAGGACCTGGAATCCCATCGCGACCGTCACGACCATTCAGGCCAGGCATCCCAGGAGGCCCCTGTGCGCAGCCTGCACGGCAAAGTAAAGATCAATGAAATATTGCTACATGTGGCAATATTTTGTCTCCAATGTGATGCACCTCTCACTAGGACAAGCCACGGGTCTGTATTCACCATAATAGACGTTTTGCTGCCCCAGTGCTAAGCAATAAATCAACAATACCGCATATAGCTACTTAGCAATTATGGCAGACGGTCAAATGGTAAGAGGGATCTGGACCTTTTGGCCCCTACAATATACATTCACGTTACATTTCTTGTGCAGTACTCTTACGGTATGGCATATCACATGGAAAATCTTGACCACATTTTTACGTTAAGGTTGGAAGGTTTTGAATGTTGGCAATTGCAAAGACATGTATTGTTTTTTTCTGTATCTGTATCTATATAGCCAGTATAACTGCCCTTCGGCATAACATACCAGCTTTGCAGGCACGCAGCGAGGCAGCAGCTGGTTATATTACACCGAACGACCCGTCACACCTAACTTTTTACATTTATCTGCAAGCATTTGACTGTTAAAAAAAGAAATATTTAGAGTAGCAAGTTGCTTTCGGACTTGCTTTCAATTTTTCAACTGAATGTAATCCCAAGACATGGGCGCATTCAAGTCTGGGCTAAAGTTTCCCCTTGTTCTGCGATGTCTAATGTTTTGCCACTACTGAAAATAACACCCTAAGGTACGACTTGCAAGCATACTCGGTTTCTCCTATGGACCGTCGGGTATAGACAATATGCATTTTCACTTAGAGCAGAACATATGGGTTCTGTTTGCTTGTTTGTTTGTTTGTTTGCTAAGTTCGCCCTTACCTCCGAACGGCAGAGTCAGGCTGTTCGCAGCTCTCTTCGCCCTGTGGTGCATGCCGGGATCAGGACCGAAGGCACCATCTGCCGACTGGAAGAGATTTGGAACAGAAATTAACTTACTTACTCTACCACACTGTATTATTGTACTTTCGTTACCATGCAGTGATGATGATGATATTATACTATGGTAGAATAGAGCATGATATAGTTGTATAGTATAATATAGCACGTGTTGTTACAAATAACTCAATTCTGCCCGGGTCTTCAATGCTCTTTAAATTCAAATTAGCCAAATTTCCTTCCTTCTTCCCTTTCTTATGTCCTTCATTGCTTCCTTGCTTCCTTGCTGTCTTCTTTCATTTCTTTCTTCCTTTCTTCAGTCATCGATCCATAATTTTAAACTACATTTGTACAACACTAGCTTTTGCTAAACTCGTACTACACATTGTAACTAATAATATCTTCCAACTTGCAGACTAGACTACACTAGACTAACACAGTACTGTACTTGGCTTTGCTAAAACTACTGTTATAATAAGCGTATATTGCGCAATTTTCATCATATGCATGCTTATCTGCACTACAAGTATGTAGTCGTTTGGCCATGTTTTACAGCTTTCAATCAAGTAGTGCCTTTCCATTATAACTGTCTAATTGATTTTGATTCATGTAAAAATGTCCTAAATCAGTTTCCTGGTTTTGAGCAAAATAGGTTTCGTACAGGGCTGAGAACAGCTAATGTATACTTTAGAATTAAAATGAACATAACACATAGATAATGCAACCATCTGCAGTTTTTGTCAATCGTCTCATCCCAACAAGTCACAAGTCAACAAAGCCCTGTCTGGTTCAATTATTTCACTCAATTAGATCTAATCTAGTAAATGTCAGAGTGCAAGAAGTAGCCTTCTGTATTTTTACGAGTTAACGCACAGAAATGTGCACACAACTGACTTTATATCTCATTCATACTTTTGAACAAGACATAGGTTCAATTTGCTTGAAGGTTAGCCATACACAGTTCGTACACAAGTATCGCAATTAGTTATCAAAAGAAGGTGAGTTTGTTGACATTTTACCTCAGTGCTCTCCACGCGATTGTTGCTTTCCCAGGACTTGTCTTTAGTCAGAGCCTCCAATTTCGTCTCCAGAGACACAAACCGCTCGTCGTTGGCCGACAGCAGCTGCTTGAGTTGCCAGTTCTGCAGCGCCAGCACTACCAGCGCCGAGACGATCAAGATAGCCCCCACGGCGCAGGCTGCCTGGACCGCCGCCGACCGCACACGGGACCTCCGGTCGGCATACACGGGCCCGCCAATCGCCAGGTCCCCGGTCATCAGCTTATCTGTGCTCATTCTCTACAACTTAAGGGCAGTTGAGCAACGAACTCGGCTTAATTACAATAAAATGATGATGGTTTCAAGCAACCTGAAGAAAACTCTGAGGCACTACGCTAACTGGCCGTATGTAGTAGCACTCATCGACTGAAGATATATTTTGAGCTGAGTAGACTTTAATTAAGATATAATATTCAAAAAAACTTGTCAGACAAGAAACCGGGAAATCCCCCTTGCTTTTTTCTGGGGACAAGGTCTATGCCTATTGGTGGTCAGCTACTGTTCTTTCCTCACACGTCATGAATGTGAATATATAATGACTGATTATAAGTTGTTTATGTCGAAGTCAGAGGCGTTCTGTTGAATCCCGCCAGGTGACACGGGTCACAGGTCACACTTGTTTTTCAAACTGATCAGAAAACCCGTTCAGCCGCTCATGGCGTAGTCCGTCTAGAGGTATCCTGGTGCCGGAGGCATCTACCCTGACTTTAGACAAAGGGTGTATATTTTGAAATGAAAACACACCAATTTTTCAATGAATCATAGTAGTTAGAATATAGGTCTATGTCATGAACAACTTGACATCATCAACGCCTTGGGTATATGATTGTGCCAGACGATAGCATTAATGTGTTTTGAATGATAAGATCACCTATCAGCATGTGCCCCCCTCCCAAATATCCAGTGCACTGTTGTTTGTCGAAATCCGAATCGCTCGTAGTCCGTTAGGTCACAGGTTAACGTGTTGTTTTCAAAGTGATAAAAAACTGTTCAGCCGCTCATGACGTGGCTTGCCAGTCAAAGGATCTCAAAGATCTTCAGCGATAACGTAGCACCTGAAGCATCCACCCTGACTGTTGACAATGTGTTTATATCTTGAGATGAAATAACAACAATTCTTCACATAACGCAAGACTTGGTCTTTCTAAATAGTATTGGTCTATGTCATAACTAACTTATCATATTGGATATATAAATGTGTGAGACGATGGCATAAATAACGTGTCTTTGTATGTCACTGAATAACGTACACACACTCATTTGTGAACACGTGTTGTAATCGGCGGTTTTGTCAAATCATGAAGTATTTATTAGCTCGCAGTGTTCGAACTTTTCACAACAGTTTCCATTGATAGATATTGAGGACTTAAACTTAATATAATGACATATTTGTAGACAGAAGTTGTGTCGAAATTTTGTACGGAAGATGTGGATTCATTTTCAAGCCTTTCCAAATTTCAAGAGACGTAATTTTTAACTCGGCGTTTTTTCAGGACGATTCTAGCTTTTTTGTGTGACGTCACATCCACAAGCCAAATTTGGCAGTATTCCCATCGGCGGTCTTCAGCCTAGCGGAAAAACCTGTCCCTGTGCTAATCGTCGTTTTGGGATGAACCTTCAACTCTGACCCCTCCGGAGGTGAACTTGCTTTGCTGCTGTCTGTCTGTATTGTTGTAACGCTACACTTTAACAGGAAATAACGTCGTGACCTGGTAAAGTTAAAGGGACTGTTGAAATTTGAAGGTGTCTTTATAATTGATTTCCAGCCTGTAAAAAAGGCAATAAAACTCATAAGCAGCATTGACTGTCCCTGGTTCTGAAAATGCCATCTAATACTTATTACGTTACATTTGGAATTTTTGACTCACTGAAAAGACTGTTTTTTTTTAAGGGGTAGGGTATTTGAAAAAATGCTTTAAATTTGTGTTTTGGAAGGTGCATTCACAGTGAAAAGTTTCAACTGTTAAATAGTTGAAATAATGAATACACAAACGAAGATGAGAGCACAAGACCATTGTATCAGAGGGAAAGATCATCTACATTTGTTTGATATAATTTCTGCCAATGGTTGGAATTCTTTTCATGGATGTAACAGAATGATTTCCAATCACTGATGCACCTTGCAGATACTCTCCAAGCAGAGGCCTGATTTATACAGTAGAAGCCAGTTAATTGCACAACGGATTAACGCACACTTCTGTTAACTGCACGGAATCCCCAAATCCCAAACTGAGGCGGTCCAGCTAGATAGCTTCGCATAATTGCACCTGCCGGATAATTGCACGAAATTCAGTGGCATATAGGCCGTGCAATTAAGCGGCTTCTACTGTAATACCCTTTTCTCGGCAGCCGATCCATCCACGGAGGCTGTAAAAAAACGGGGTAGATCAGAAGGAGCATTCTAAAGTACATCCAGCATCTGCATGTATGCCGATGATAAAGAGCATCCGCATGGTGATGCCATACTGTCATTAAAGCCATGTTGATTTGAAATTACATGGATGACTTATAAACAAACAAATAAACAAACAAACAAACAAACAAACTTACGCGTATGATTTTCGGCCGTATACACATAGTCAAACCAACCTAGTCTGAGGTTAGACTAAACCATAGGATGAAAATGTGGGCCTTGAGGCAGGGGCATGTTCAGGTGATGCTGTAGCTATGCCTGGGCTGGACTATCAATCAGCGCCCCCATGCGATATGTGTTGGTGAGACAGGCCCACGGGCCAAAGGTTACGCGAGGTCATTGTTGTTTACAAACACCGGTCCGATACCACGTTTACGATAGCGGCGTGCGAATCATATGACTGCAGTTCACAGCGGTCAGGTCAAACCGGTAGTTCACATCTGCACATGCCGTACACTACTGGCACTGCGGTTCTCAACATTACAAGGACGCAGTTTATATCGCACTGTGCATAATAGCACAGCGTTTCCATTGAAGCGGTTGCGAAAGGTAGGCCACGATCTTACGTAACCTAATATTAAGCTATTCTAACTGTTGTATTGCTCACAAATGGACAGCATGCTAATGTATGTCACTTTAATATAACTGTTATATCTTACGTGACTATTCAGTCAGACATATTTTTCATTGTGCAAAATCATAAGCGCTGCCAAACTCATGAAACTGACCACACCAACAACTCTGAGCTTTTGGCATTGTGGTTTGTGCGTTGGTTTTGTGATCTGGCTGCCCGGGTTCGACGCGGGTTCCAATTAGGTTCCTATCCCGAGAGTCAGGATATTGTTTCTTTCAGTTGCTACTTGTTTCAGTTCACCTGATATATGAGATCTGAGACTCCCCTAATATTGGGGGTCATCATGGGACTCAGTCTCCCCACAGGGTTCTTCCGGAATTGGACAATTTCAAATCTCAGGCCAAATTTCCCTTAGGATATATATAATGATGTCTGAAGATAGATTTACTATCATAATAATGAAGACAGGAGCATGAGTTTCCCTTATATTTTGGTACCCTCTCTGCCAAATTTCCCTTGAATGTGCAAGCTGACCATCCATTTCCAACTTAATCTTTCAGACTCAGGAATAAGACGATGCAGGGGCTAAGGTGCAGTATCGTGTTTCTCGCGGTGATCCTGGTATCCCAGAAGTCCACAGCGCTCAGTCCGAGTCGCGGCGGCCCGTTCCGTGCCATGTTTCCCAGGGTGCACCATGATATCCAGCAGGGTCAGGACTACGGCGACCCGCTCTTCCTCACTCCTTATTTGGAACAGGGCATGGCAGAGAAAGGTGGGTCAAGGGTCAGAGGTTAGGAGTGAAAGACTTAAAGAGGTTAAGGGTCACAAAACTGGGAAATGTATGTCAAGGATCAGAGGTCATGGACCATAGCATGGAATGGTAAGACAAGGGTCAAAGAAATGCCAGGTCATTGTTGTGCTATTATGTTCTTTTCTAAGGTTCATTTCTATAGATAATTTGTTTTACCTGGTATCTCTTATCATATGGTTGTTCTAAGTGTAATCTGAAAAATGTCTGACTTTTTTTGCATATAGCCCGAACCCTTAGTGAGGTGCATCTCCCCGGCACATCAGTCAACAGCTTCTCCGGCTACCTGACTGTCAACAAAACCTACAGCAGTAACTTGTTCTTCTGGTTCTTCCCTGCTCTGGTCAGTCTTTATGTTATTTACAGTGAATTACTGCTTTTTGTTGCTTCAGTCAGTTCCTTGATCTAGCAGACTCACTGACAGGTCCATTGCACTGAATCTCAGCTACCAGTAGCATAAGTTTTGTTGTGGCTCTATTATAACTGCATATACTGTCCAAAGAACATGTATCTGTGATAGTCCTTCTAATTGCAACTAGTCCATTCCATAAAAGCTTTCTGTATTTCAAGTTGAAATAAACCTGCAAATGCAAGTCCAACAGAGTTTTTGCATGTACAACCTAGCCATGCTTATGAATTTTCAACTTGAAAAGGGTCAGCGGACTGGAGAAAATGTGTTGGTACAAGCTAATTTCTTTATGTACAGATGTAGAGTTTGAAACCTTGACCATGTTCCTGTTGGATGTTCCTCCAGTCGGACCCAGAGAATGCACCAGTGCTCCTGTGGCTTCAGGGAGGGCCGGGTGGTACGGACATGTACGGGCTCTTCACAGAGACGGGGCCCTTCTATATCACAGAGGACGCGCAGTGTGAGTTGGTGGTTTATATACAGACTATTTGCCATGCAAAGTTTAGGTTAGGTGTTCGGTGACGGGTTGTTCAGCGTGGTATAACCAGCTGCTGCCATGCTGCGTCCCTCACTGCCTGCAAAGCTGGTGTGTTACGCCTAAGGGCGGTTATACCGGCTATACAGATACAGATAGATCAGCTGTTTTTTTTTTAATCCAAAAGGTGGTCATTCCGGCTATATAGATACAGATGGGTGTGTTGCGCCGAAGGATGGTTATACCGTCTGTACAGATACAGATACAGAAGCTGGTGTGTTACACTTAAGGGTGTTGATACCTACTACACAATACAGATACCAAAGCTGGTGTGTTCCATCCAAAGGGATGGCTTCTGCACCAGATCTTTGTGTGTGAGCCTACCAGGTAGAAGTGGCCCAACCTGTAAAGCCTGCCTCAATACTGCACAACAGTGTCCTGACTATAATAACTGTAGTCTGTGTAATGCAAACTCCGCTGTTAGTTTGAGTTGAGTTAAGAAGTGCAATTAAATCAGGCTATGATAAATGATGAGCTAAGGTCCAGAACTTTTGCACAGAAAAAAGGAGCTTCTTTGCTTGGTTTGTGTGAAAACATTATCAACTTTGTTTTTCAGTGATGAGTCGAAAGGTGACCTGGGCTTCTTCTTACTCCATGCTGTACATTGACAACCCTGTAAGTATTCCAGGACTGCACAAACAAACAAACAAACAAACAAGCAAACAAGCAATAAAAAAATAGCAGTGGGAAGACTGATTAACAGGTGGATACTGCGTGCTGTATATAGACTGAATCCTGTAAGTATTTCAGGCCTGCTCACAAACACAAAAACAGATAACACTAATAGTGGGTAAGGTCATAAACAGCAATTAATTAGCCTACTCCATGTTACATACATTACAGTGTATAAATAACCATGTGAGGACATGTATGTTTAGGGCTGCTTGAGAACAAGTAGACAAATAAGTAATAGCAGGTAGGGTGATAACATACAAATTTAGACACGATCACAGTTCTGGATACAGTAACCTACCTTAAGATTCCTTACCGATACCTTAGATATTTTCTCAGACCTTGCCTTAGACCGTGTTTTCTCTCTCGACTCCTTACATATTGTTGGCTCAAGACTAAAGACAATAGAATATGTATTTAAGTTTGGGAAGCTTTCTGACTGGATGTGTCTCTGTCTACAGCTGTCTATGAGATGTGAAACAACTGTTTTGCATTATTTGCAGGTCGGAACAGGATTCAGTTTCACCAAGTCTGATGCTGGATTCTCCACAAATCAGGAAGAAGTAGCTGATAATCTCTACAAGTGAGTATTATGCAAAACAATGGTCCATGTAAAGTAGTGTATTTTCTATTTAAAATGTGCTGCTATAGAGTGTAATATACATGTGATGTTGTTGGATAGTCCCTGATTATGCACAGAGAAGTATTACTGTAAGTGTAACTGTATTTTTAGCTTCGTAACCTGAATATTAAACTTTGTGACACTGAATGATTTTAGCTAGTGTTGTGATTTAATTTCTCTCAATGCAACCTCTAATATATCTGGGTATCACATTATAGATATAATATACAACACGGTGTATTCCGTATCGCCAAAGGTTTCAGCCCGACCGCGGGTCGGATCGCCCGACGGCCGAAGGGATCCGACCCGCGGGAGGGCTGAGACCGAGGGTGATGCGGAATACACCGTGTTGTATTTCATTTATGTCATACCCACCTGAGAAAACCGTTGTTTTGATATGAAATGCGCCAGACGTTAAACAAATTTGTTGCCCTCGAAAAAAAAAACATTGCAACAGTAATGTTCCAACGTCCGAATCAGGTATTCGAACTTTTAATGGCGTAGTATTCGGCCCACTCGAAACAGTTCGATTTATTCGGGATGGAGCCCGTGTGATAAGCCCGGGCCGTACGGAAAGTTATCATCCGGTCCGGAACACCCGTTTCGAACGTTTTCGCATCACAGGTATGACATAAGGAGGGTTACATCATAACGTTGTTTTCTAATTTCTGATTGATCTGTTTTTACCCTCCAGTGCACTGCTGCAGTTTTACCAAATCTATCCAGATTTCCAAAAGAGGGACTTCTATGTCACTGGAGAGGTGAGCTACATGTAGGCTGGAGTGAACTTTGACATTGTTTGTGATGCTCTTTGTTCCCTCCTTCACTATTTAACTTTCAAGAGAATGTATTATGTATCAATAGAAAAAATACCGGTATGTACTTTTTAGTATTTTTTATCCTCATGTAACCAGCTATCATACAATTGAATATTCTTTATTTTCTTCTTCCCCAGTCCTATGCAGGAAAGTATGTCCCAGCACTGAGCTACAAGATCCACATGGAGAACCCCACAGCCAAGTTCAAGATCAACTTCAAAGGCATGGCCATCGGCGACGGGCTGTGTGATCCCATAAATGTAAGTACTAGTAACACTTCTGATTGTACCAGCTCAATAATGTCAGAACCAATGTCACTATGCATGCTTGCATAAGACAACCACTGTTTTGCAATTGATGTTACAATGTTTTCAGTTGTGTAATTTAGTTTTAAATAGATTTATATTTATTGAAATCACAGACAATGTAATACTGTATCTATATAGCCAGTATAACTGCTGTTCGGCGTAACACACCAGCTTCTGTATCTGTATCTATATAGCCAGTATAACTGCTGTTCGGCGTAACACACCAGCTTCTGTATCTGTATCTATATAGCCAGTTACTGCTGTTCGGCGTAACACACCAGCTTCTGTATCTGTATCTATATAGCCAGTATAACTGCTGTTCGGCGTAACACACCAGCTTCTGTATCTGTATCTATATAGCCAGTATAACTGCTGTTCGGCGTAACACACCAGCTTCTGTATCTGTATCTATATAGCCAGTATAACTGCTGTTCGGCGTAACACACCAGCTTCTGTATCTGTATCTATATAGCCAGTATAACTGCTGTTTGGCGTAACACACCAGCTTCTGTATCTGTATCTATATAGCCAGTATAACTGCTGTTCGGCGTAACACACCAGCTTCTGTATCTGTATCTATATAGCCAGTATAACTGCCGTTTGGCGTAACACACCAGCTTCTGTATCTGTATCTATATAGCCAGTATAACTGCTGTTCGGCGTAACACCCCAGCTTCTGTAGCTGTATCTATATAGCCAGTATAACTGCTGTTCGGCGTAACACACCAGCTCCACAGGCACGCGGCGCGGCAGCAGCTGGTTCTGTAACTGTATCTATATATTAGCCGGTATAACCGCCGCTCAATACAATACATTTTCAATTTTCAATACATGGCAAAACAAGCACTGCCAGCCTTATTATCCAACAATTCTGTAGTAATCAGATATAGATTGAGCTCTCAGTGTAAATTGAATAATTGATAACCAATCATCAATAAATCAATCAATTCTTCCACAGCAATACCAAGCTCTGCCAGACTTATTGTACAATAATTTTGTAGTAATAAGAAATGGATTGATCTCTCAGTGTATATTGATAACTGATAATCAATAATCAATAATTTCTGTTTCCCCCAGCAATACCCCGCCCTGCCAAACTTCCTGTTCAACACTGGGCTGTGTGATCAGAACCAGGCCGTGGCGGTCGGAGCAGCCGTGAACCTGCTGGTGACGCAGATCAGCGAAAAGCTCTACACAGAAGCTTTTAAGGTGAGTCTCTGAAGATTAAACATCCAGGTAATAAGATACCCCCCTTACCCGTGACAAGACATTAGTTCCTGTAACCTGAACAGCAGGAACTGCTGTGAACCTGCTAAAAACACAGGTCAGATAAGGTAATAAGACATTTCAGCGCTTACATCTCACCCTGCCCTAGCCTGGGTACCATACGGATAGTAGTTTGCTCCTATGTTCGCTTCTGCTATCCGTCTGGAGACTTGTGCATTCAAACCTTTTGGTGGTAACGTCAGTTAATAAGCGAAGTAAGGAATGGGTTCTAGAGCACTCGTTCGATGACAACAGGCCGGCTCCTGCATGTGCAAGGGGACGCAGGGCTTTTCCGGTGTTGGAACAGCGGTTCGAACGAGCGTTGGAATCCATTCCATAATTCGCTCATGAGTAGGGACCAATCAGCGCCTGCTTCCAAAATTTGGACGATTCCAGACGTTAAGATGGTCCGCGTTCCCAGACGGAAACACAGAGAAGCGACTGTATATAGTGTACAATGAATGTCAGAGCTAGTAGCGACTGTTTATAGTATATAATGAACGCCGGAGCGAACTACTTTCTGGATGGTACCCAGGCTAATCCTGCCCCGTGTGATCAGTGTAAAGCTGTACACAGAAGCTTTTAAGGTGAGGCGATGAAGGTTAGTCATCAGGGTTTTAGCCAGCATTCGTCCTTCCGTCCTTTGATGGAATGCATTATGCCGCTGGGGACGGACAAAAATGAACCCAATTCTATCCTCTGTGACAAACACAAACCAGCTTGTGAAGATATAAAAAAAAAAAAATTGCAAAGATCCCCGTGAATTCAGCTCAGATACCATTGAACCAAGCCGAGTCTACTCTGCCCCAAATGCAGGAAATAGTATTTCAGAAGGTCTAGATTTCAAAATTTCTTCGGACACCCCTAGGATCATCGAGCCTTCCACGCTTGACAAATATTCCATTCAAAATCCAGGGGACGGAAAAATATTTCAGGCTGGTTAGAGCACTGTTAGACATCCAGGTAATATTTTATTGTTTCAGCCCAACCCCCCAACAGTATCAACTCATGTGCAACAAGCAAACAAAAGTCCGTCTTAACTTGCCTTAAATTTGTTTCCCATTGGACTACAAAAGAATTGCCTTCAACTCTTTCGCATATCATAGCTAGGATATTATACTGGTCAGCTCTCCAACAAGATATCTTCAGCTTCACTGATGAAAGATAACAGTGAATTCAAGATCAATGATGATGATTGATTACAGTAGTTGTTCTTTTTCTGAATGTTTTAGACATTTGATGCTCTTCTGAACGGTGACCTGACTCCCTACCCTTCCTTCTTCTACAACATCACTGGAGGGTCTAACTACTTCAACTACCTCAGGACTGTGGTAAGTGGCTTCACCAATGTCTTAGATTTAGCTTCATCTTTAAGACACAAGTTATTTAAGGTTTGGGTGTGGTTTGTTTGAATCTAAGAGTCGTTGTTGTGTAAAAAAAACTCACTTAACTGAATACAGCTTCAAATTTTTAAGTTTTCACCATTGATGTTAAAATGTGTGCACATGTGTAAACCTTTATGGAGCTACGTTTTCTGTCCGATTTGTTTGATACCCGATGACTACCATTGATAATTGACCATCAATATTTGATAAGTACTCACTCACAGGTTTAATGTCCATTGTCCCTCATCTTGCAAGGGTGATTGTTCTACTCCACGGTCCCAACCTGACTGTTGAGCTACTGTAGGAGCCTTCAGAGCATGTTAAAGAACCCACCACACCTATGAAAAAGAACATAATTTCCAAAAAGAAAAGGGATCTATCCCGGTGTGAGTGGATCGAATGAATCTGTCCAGATATGCAGCCAGTACAAACCTGTTGCGCAATATGCGGTTTACTGGGTACGCAATACAAACAACGTCTTCAAGTTCCAGTTTTTACCGTTGAATGTGATTGGTTATAAATTTTTTTAGGAACCTTTGGAGTAGGAGTACTTCGGGTAATGAGGCTACTCAGGGAATGGTTTGATCCACGCACACTGGGAAGGACCCCTACTTTTATCGATAAGTGTGGCGGGTTCTTTAATGTGCCCGGGGTGTGGCTGTGACTGGAAACAAGACCTCCATTTAATGACCTGTATCTGAGGAATGGCCCTAACCAAAGCTAGGTACTCATTTTCACCTGAGCAAAGTGAGGAAAGTTGTGTTAAGTACCTTTCGCAGGGGCCACACTCATTTCAGTCAACATCAGTTATATTTCGTCAGTGCTACATCTTCAAATCTCAATTTTCACCATTGCTGTCCCTCCCATAGGAGCCCCCAGAGCAGGAGTACTTCGGGAAGTACCTGGCCAAACCTGAGGTGAGGAAAGCCATCCATGTGGGGAACCTGACCTTCCACGATGGGTCAGATGTGGAGAAACATCTGTTGAGTGATGTCATGCAGTCTGTCGCGCCCTGGATAATCACCATTTTGGATAACAACTACAAGGTGCAGTTACTAAGCATGCAGAATCCAGTATTTAAGCAACCCTCCCCCTGGTCCAAGACTTTGTGAGTTCAAATTACGGCGGTCTGCCTAAATACCACAAACGACCACAAACGACTCGGAAATACCACAAACGACCACAAACGACTCTAAAATGCAGTGTATATGGGTCAAAGACCTTGTGTGGCGCTCTGGAGACATTGTTTACACATTTATGAATTTAAAAAATGCAGCAAGTCCGGCGTATTCACCAGTTATTTCAAGTTAGTCCGCCGGTTTCAAGATCGAAGCGATTCTCGGCCGCCATGTTGGATCGCCCGTGCTAGGAGTCTGCATGGGGAAGTTCTCGATACCTTCCACGGCTCCATGGACGACAGGACGATAAAACTATGGACGCTGTTGGTTCATAGATTATAGTATGGCACTATTCTATCATTGTCAACTTATAAAACTTGTATACTAAGTGTTTTTCAGCCTCAATGCAAGCACGCATTCATTGACAGCGCAGAATCGCTTTGATCTTGAAACCGGCGGACTAACTTGAAATAACTGGTGAATACGCCGGACTTGCTGCATTTTTTAAATTCATAAATGTGTAAACAATGTCTCCAGAGCACCACACAAGGTCTTTGACCCATATGCACTGCATACTAGAGTCGTTTGTGGTAATTCCGAGTCGTTTGTGGTCGTTTGTGGTATTTAGGCACACCCAAATTACGGTACAGTGTTTTGCTCCCCTGACGGTCTGATATTGGAGAGGGACACTGTTCCTAGGACGGGATAGTAAGCCAAAGTCCACTGTTCATTGCGCTCGTTGAAAAGAGCTAGGAGAATTTCCCTCTTACAATAAATCTGTGTATATTGTCTCCTTGGTATCTCTGGCTTCACTACCTGAACCACCCACATATCCAATCGCCCCCCCCCCCTCGACCCCTTTACCCCTACAACAGGGTCGATCATGCCGTCACCTCGTGACAAACATGTAGCCGTAGGAAAGCTGCATTGCACTATCAGCTAACGATAAAGTTCATGCTTCCTTCTCAGTCTGAGGTTCAACGCTTTACCATACCTTGTTAGATCTATGCAAAATGGAGATAAAGTTTTGGTGTGACTGAATTTCTGTGTTTCTTGATATTTGTTGTCAGCATAACTTTTGAACCTCTTGATGGATTGTAATGATATTTGGTATGTGGGTAGGTGTTGGACAGACAAAGGTCAAGGTCAACTTTGGGCCACCTTGTGCTTGACCTTGGTACTCCAGCATAACTTCTTTTTTTTGTATCTTGATGATGAATAGTAAAATTTATTGAGAAAATTATCAAAATCCAACAATGGCAGCCAGAAGGCCTAGTTGACTTTATTCTAAAATCAAGAAGTGAATAAATTATAATGAACATTCAAATTCTAAGAGAAAGGCATGATTGAAAGCAAACTGCAAAAGTCTTTTTGACCTAGACATTCTATGGTCTTGTGTTTTCAGGTATTGATGTACAATGGTCAGCTTGACGTGATTGTTGCGGGGCCTCTGACCCAAGCCTTCCTCCAGCGGCTTCAGTGGTCCAAACTGAAGCAGTACCAGAAGGCTGACAGGACGGTGTGGAAAATTAACCCTTCAGACACCGAGGTGGCTGGCTTCGTCCGACAGGTGGATAACTTCTACCAGGTGAGACTTTTAAAAAAAAAGGGACACTTAAGTGTAAAATTTAGGAATAGGACATTGTGGAAAGTTAATATGGTTAACCCTTTAGACACTAACTTGTACGTTTGTCCAACAGGTGGACAACTTCTACCTGGTGTGACTTTTAAATAAGAAAGGGAGGCTTAAAAAACTTAGACAATAGAACATTGAGTTAGACAGATTTGTCCAACCGTGGAGATCTTCTACTAGTTAAGGCTTTAAAAGGGAATGAAAACACTTACCATAAGGGTAAAATTTAAAAAAGAATTGCAAAACGTTGTGGAAAGTTAAGAATTTATCCAGTTTTTTGTTTTTCAGGTGTTGATATACAATGGGCAGCTAGATGTGGTTGTAACCTTGTGTATCTTATTAGTTGGATGTCTAACAGTTATCAACGTTTTATGCAGAGTTCTAACAATCATCTCCTGCTCTCTAGGTGATTGTCAAGGGTGGCGGCCATATTCTTCCGTTCGACCAACCAGAGCGGGCCTTCGACATGATTGACAGATTTGTCTCCGGCAGAGGTTTCCAATGACCAATCAGAAAAGAGCTTTTAATTGATTGACAGTTTTTGAAAACAGATGTTTCCAAACACACCTGAGACTGAGATTAAACTTTGCTATAAGACAGGGTCACATTTCAAAACTGGGGCTCAGCCTGGTTGATTTTGGGAATGAAAAAAAGTGTATATCAAGAATTCAATATAAGTCAGGTTCTTGCCTAGTTCTTTAAACATTGATGCATTTTTTTGTAGTTTGGATCATGCTATTAATTCCTGCAGACAGCCATACTAGGCTCCGGTTTGGAAATGTGACCTGAGCATTGGCCAAGATTATTTTTTACCTAATGATCAGTCATTGCATTGCAAATCTATAAGCAATTGATTGCTTCTTGATTTGCTGAGATTTTGGCAAACAGCCTGGCTGGACCCCGGTTTGGAAATGTAACCTGAGGATCGGTCAATATTATTTTTTCACCTCAGTCATCACACTTCAATATCTATAAGCAATTGATTGCTTCTTGATTTGCTGAGATTTGGGCAATATTTGTAATTTGTCTGTGACCAATGGCATTGAACTTAGCTCTTACACAATGTAATATGCTTCAACATTGTTAGAAACCTTTATGCAATATGACAATGAACATCAATAATTAACTTTAACAACATTGTCATTGACAACCAAAGTGATGAGAAAAGAAATTATATTAATTACAGGAAATGATTTGGTATATAATAGAGCAGACTCATTCCTCAGCTAACCTATCGCACCACATTCATCCCTCAGTGAGACATCTGGAGCCGCATAGTTCAAGTTTCTGAACCTTTATTCGACCTGCCAAAACGGTTTCATTGGTTCAACTTCTTCTTGTTACAACAAATGGTACAACTTGTTCAGTCAGGAGTGGCTAGAGGCTTAATGACACAATACACAATAAGTTTGTGTAGCTCGCAGGTTTATACCTTTCCAGTGCATAATGCCCTGGTGTCTATCCAGTGCATACCACCCTAGCACAAGGTGCCCTTGGTGTATATATAGATTACAGAAAATGATGTTGAATATCATTATTTTAGTAACACTATGCAATTACTGAGTTGTAGAGTAAATGCTAAAATTACTGATCAATAAAGACTGACACTTTAGAGTGAAATATGATTTAGGGCTACGTGTGCATGTGTGTGTGTGTGTATGTGTTTTTGTGTCTGTATGTTAGTGTGTGTGTGTGTGTGTGTGTGTGTATGCATGTTTGTATTGTGTGTTCTTGTGTCTGTATGTATGTCAGTGTGTGATTGTGTGCATGTGTGTGTGTGTGTGTCTACATTTCTGTGATTCCTAACATTCAAGATTAATCGTTGCCACAAGGGATAAACACCCACTACAAACTCGGGAATGTAATTTATAGAAAACAGTCATGTTTCTAGTGGCTGTCCTTGGTGCTGAAAACGTCATCTCATACTCGTCCTTACTTTTAGAAGCTCTGAGAATCTTTGCCTTTTAATTATTGCATACGCTATAATAGACAGCAGAGGTACATTTAGGATGTTGGGTTACTTTTGAAGGTTAAAGAATATACATCGGAATATAGAAATTGTACAACCAACATGACCATAAAATGACCTAGAATTTTACTACTCAGCTTTACTTCGGAGAGCCGTTGTACGTTTTGCTGGTTAGTTTTACTGCAGATGGTCGGAGAGCCGTTGCCAGTGATGGCGAGAGTTCCGGCTGTCACCATGACACTGGACATTCTAAAAAATAAGAGCAAATAGCAGGGATGAGATGTGGAGTGATGTGTTTTGATATGGTTTGTGATGAGAGGTCTAGTAAAGTGAAGTGAAAATATGATAAACAGCGTCATTTTTATTAGTCTTAGAATAAGAAGATAGTATGGTTTCAGAAGATAGTACGGTTATAAGAAGTACCTGGAACAGCCTGGCATATGAAGAACAGCTGCCTGGAGCATGAGTTGACAGCCCACATTCTCCCGGCTGTCTCATGATTATAAAAAACGCAATCTTTGTTGCCCCTCCTGTTGTCTGGTTGTCCCGGAGCCCAGTTGTTGTACGTGCCAAGTGCAGAACCATCCTCCCACTCAAAGATTCCGTCTTCCCACCGATCGTGCAGGCCGAACCAGAAGGACGAATATCCAGGACCAAGCACGGACGAAGCAAATTGATTTATCAAGGAGATCAGGAAGGCGTTGGTCTCAGCGTCTCGGGGCATGGCGAGGATGCCGTCGTCTTCACGACAGGTCGCGGCTGCATCGCTGAAGGTCTTACCGTTCCTGAAGGCCTTGTAGCAGATTCCATTCCACATTGTGTAACATCTAGGGCAAGATGCTGGAAAACAGGTTTTACATAAACGACAGACTAATGTATAGACATAGGAAGTATTGAAAAAGCAGCTAGCTATACTAGGTACAGTATGTGCTTTAACATATCATTAGATATACATCATAAGAATACCATATCCCCTCATTAATTAATAGGTTGCACATTTTAGAAAATGGCATTTGATACCAGCATACTTAAGTAATACGGGTCAGTGAAACAATTTAATCATTGTCATCATGTATGTATGATGAGCCAGATATGCTATTAGCTGTTTTATGCCCACGATGCTTCTCAATGTAGCATCACAAATAATAGACATAAAAATGAATACCCAACTTACCTGGTGTCTTACTCATCTCGTCAAGACGCAGCTCCAAGGCGGCGGTTCGGTTTCTCTCCTTGTCCAGGGCGCGCTTCAAGGCGTCAACAGTGGAGGACAGTTGGCGTATGTCGTCTCGGTCTCGCTTCAAGGCGTCAACAGTGGAGGACAGTTGGCGCATGTCGTCTCGGTCTCGTTTCAAGGCGTCAACAGTGGAGGACAGTTGGCGCATGTCGTCTTGGTCGCTCTTCAAGGCGTTAAACGTGGTGGACAGTTGAGATATCTCCTGCAAACGTACAAACGTACGTCAGAATACAAAATGTTAAAAGTTGAGGTTCTTAATGGACTCAATGGACTAAACAAAACAGAAACAGTGTCATAAAAGCGATGTACAACAGACCTTGTGGCACAAGACTGTTTACCTCTTTATTGATGAACGTCAAAGGGGCGAGTCCCACAGCAAGCAGACTAAGCAGCACGGCGATACCGGCGGTCATGCAGCTGCGGTGGGAGCGGATGAAGCTACAGAGGGTACGGCGGCCCCTTGCTTCACCCGGATACGTGCGGTCTGTTAGAAATCAAGAGCTTTTAAAAGAATAAATGTTTTTCTCAACTGGAAATTTCAACCCAAAGTTGTACTTACCCGAATTTTGAATATCAAACTCTGGCCTTTGTCAAGGAATGACAACAGACTGGAACTAGACAGGCAAAGATCTGGGTAAATCCATTTTTCATTTTTATGTTATAAATAACAATTTCCCTTTATACCCGAATAGATAAATTCAAGACCCAGTTGCTTAGACCTCTTACTAGGCTGTCCTGTTTGTGTGGATAATGTAAATAATTTGTTGTGTAATATATAATCATGGATTATTATTTTAGATACCCCGCTGTAACAAACTGTACATAATCCAGGGAGGCTGGTAAATGAATTTGGTATAAATCAGTGATATCACACAGTGCTACAGAATAGCAAAGCACCAATCAATAGACTAAGTTAGTGACGGGGCCCATTGGTAGATAGCTAAGATACAACAACAAGATAGATATTTGTAAATTCAAGGAACAATTTTGTTTAACATACAAATAGCTAATTAACCGGTCGTGTCCATATTAGTTTTATGATTGCTTCTTTAAAACTGCTAAACAATATTACTATGGTTAACATTTGGTCCGTTGTCGCTTAACATGTGATGTGTTCTTTTAACTTTTCGGTCCGTTTGTTGACGTTTGATAATTTAAGATGGCGTCAACATATTGTTTTAGAGATCAGATTTGTCAAGAAATATAGTAAGCAGTTTGTGATCGTACAATGATCGTATGAGGAATGTGATCAAACAAGAACAAGACAGTTGCATGACAAAACCCCACAGGATAACAATATTGTACCTGCTCTAGACGCGTACATAGGGTTGGGTATATTCGCAGCGGCGTCCGCACGTGCCTGCCAATCAGTCTGCGGCTGCTGCATGGGCGTGGTGCCTGGAGGAAAATTACAGAATTGATTATATATAAACACTTCATACGGGAAAGAAAGCAAAAAAGCGAGACAATTACAAGAACAGGGCGCCGTAAGAGAACTTAAAAACATTTTACCTGCTCCGGAGGCGTACATAGGGTTGGGTATACTCGCAGCGGCGTCGGCACGTGCCTGCCAATCAGTCTGCGGCTGCTGCATGGGCGTGGTGCCTGTTGAAACTGTGGGGAAAAAAAAGTTCATATAGTAAAGATATAGAAGCGAGACAAGAACACGATGACGTAAGCGGACCTAAATGAGTTCTACCTTCTCCGGAGGCGTACATAGGGTTGGGAAAACTCGCAGTGGCGTCGGCACGTGCCTGCTGATCAGTCTGCGGCTGCTCCATGGGTGTGGTGTCTGGAGGAAAATTACAAAATTAAAATGGCTCCGACGAAATATATTTAGGAGCATAACATTCGCCTAAAGATTTATGAAATCATAATATAACATTATTTTTCACAAAAATATTTCTATCAACTATATTAGTTTCATTTTATTAACAACGCAAACTTGTTATGATTTCAACCAAGTGCACCAACTCTTCTGAATTCTGATCACTGTTCTTTACCATGCATTTGTTTGAAGACTCGTGGTTAATTCATAACTTACTGTTTGCTGCTTCCCCGAATACTGGGAATTACTTCACCATTCGAAAGGGTGGACGCACCACCTCAATACACCAAGCGGGGTTCGAAATTGATTCATATGGCATTGCAGTGCAGTAGGAATAGAACGAATATCGTCATAACACTACATCTTCCAAGTTTCATGCCTAGACCAAATTGTATTTGGAATAAATGAAAGAAAACACGTTGTACACCAAGTAAGGCACTGAGTAATTCTAAATCTCAGATTTGTCATTACATAGATTTTTGAAAACCAAACCCCCTTGACCGCTGACGTGTAGAGAGAATATATTTTCATAAACATATTCATTTACCTTTGTCACCAGTTTGGGACTGCTGTTGATCTCCCGGCATGGTGCGACTTGTCAGGTTTCTGCACAGCAAAAATCCACGCCCTACCTCAGGCGTGGTCCGAAACGCAATGAGAAATATAGTCTTACCTGAAGAAATTAGAAACCAGAGATGAAAGAAAATCATCTAGAGTGGGTGGCAAACAACGCACGTTTTTCAGTTGAGACCAATCATACAGACACGCAATCCCTTTCTTTGTTTGTTACACATTGAAAGAGAGGCATCAAAAACAATTTTTGAATGAATTAATTTTTTTGATCATGTTTGGAAAACAATCAGATGCATTGAAAAGTATATGCGCGCATGGGAGAAAAACAATTTTTTTTTGTTGTCTGACATTTTCCGTGTTCGTCACGCACATGTACAAGTAGTCAGTCAACACACGTAAGGTTTTTGCGCATTAACGCAATTTATAGATTTTCTAACGTGAGTACATTTTCATTTGTGATTTTTGCTCAAGCAATACTCAAGTGACAAACCCATGCTTAATAATGATAATAGTTTTCAGGTAATTTACATGAGCCACCTTAACATATTATATGATTATGAGGGTCGACAAGGAGAATATGAATACTAGTAAATTGCACAGAAGAATATCTATGGCCTTCCCAAGTGCTGTGGCTCTCTACTTTATACCGAACTGCTATTTGATTATTTATTCACTTCAACAAAAAAAGACAATAAATACATGACAATGGAATATGTAAGAGCATAACAGTGCAAGGGAGGCCGAAAGCTTCTGCTTATAAGAAGGCCTCCCTTTACTAACTTATTACAATTTATACAAATCAAACAAATGAAATAGGTATGGATAATAGATAAAGAAAGGAAATATAGGATTATTTATAAAATCAGCTTTAGTGTGACAGTCTTGAATGTAGCAAAGGCTCGACTTTTATGCCTTACTCAAGTTGTTCGGAACTGTTGAACCTGTGTACACAAAGAGAATCCAGCGGCTTACAAAGTCCCCGCCTGCAAAACACAGTACAGGCAAAATACTTTCTTCCCACGTACAACTAGGGATTGGAACAATCTCCCAGCTGTGGCAGCTTTGTCATCAACCCTGCCAGATTTCAAATCCAAAATTTAAAGTCCCCCTCCGCTTGCGCAGTGATCTTCTCGGAGTAAGCTATGGCTGCAGAATACTCAACAAGTTGAGGGTGGCAGCGATAATGAAAGAAGAATGAAAAGAAGAAGAAGAATTGCAGTTGGCTAGTTTTCGCGTTAATAGGCCTTAGATAGTTGCTATTTCTTGCGGGACGACGAATACTTTGCCCTGCGACTTTGTTTCGAAAAAGCAGCATTCGGACAGGGTATTATAAGGGTAATCAGGCAACTGTTTTACGTGACCTCGAACAGCGGTATGAGACCAATAATATAAACACTGTACGGCCGCGACCGTCCGAACATGTGACACGACGCTCGTAGTTCAGTGCTAACATCAAAGTAAAGAAAAACTTTGACTTGTAGATACATCAGGTAAGTCAGGAGCAGCAAAGGGACATTGCCAATGTTGTAGCACCAATACCGTGTATGTAATACTATGTAGAGCGGTTCTGGAAAATAAGGGAAGGGGGAGGGGGGCAGACTTGCAACGAGCCCCGGCTGAGCTGTGTCTACTAGCTAGTAGTATTCTAAGTTTATAGTTAGCTATGGCATGACTGTTCCCATGCATACACTTTCCAGCTCCTCGTCTTCTTGGGCCAACATGCCCAAAGGGATTTTTATCCAGGGTCCTGTGCACTGCAATTAAAACAAACAAACAAACTGCTGTGGTAAAATTACTGGCTTGTGTTAAAGACCTTGCAAACCTGATATTCTGTATATTACTAAAACAAAATATAACAAAGAATTTATCAAATAGCTCAAGAGTCAACACCTATTTGCTAGTTCCACAGTAGTCTTTATTTAGCCACAACTTTATATCATTTCATTAACATCAAAGAATAACTAGAATTACTTTTCCTTTGTATATATGATTTATATGGTTTTGATGGTTCACTTTTTGTTTGTGTTTTGTAATGTTATTTGTGAATAAAAAAAAAGAATAACTAATTTTTCACTTCTTTACATATATAAGTTAGGGTGAAGATGTGGCCACAGGGAAAATGGCAGGTTCTTCTCCTGCTTGCAATCCTGATAAACTTGCAGTCAACAGTGCAAAGTCATGGCGGCCCATTCCAACTTCCCAGGGTGCACCAGATCATCCAGCAGGGCCGGGACTACGGCGACCCCCTCTTCCTCACTCCTTATTTGGAACAGGGCATGGCAGAGAAAGGTGGGTCAAGGGTCAGAGGTGAAGGGTCACGGGGGAAATATGTGTCAAGGTCAGAATCAGGTTAAGGGTCATGAGGGTGAAAGTTGGGTCAAGGATCAGAGGTTACGTGGCATGATGTAGAACAACGTTCAGATTAGTTAAAGGGTATGAAGTGCTTCACATTAATTGAATATTTTGCACCAGTCACATTAATATTTTGCAGGGTATAACACTGAAAAGAACAGATTATGGCAGAAAGTTCTGTATGTCTGAGCATATACATTTCATTTGTTTGTATTGTTCAAGAAGCTCTGATGATAAAAGCTCCTTTTTTTTTCTTAAGCTCGAACACTGAGTGAGGTGCATCTCCCTGGCACAACGATCAACAGCTACTCCGGCTATCTGACTGTCAACAAAACCTACAGCAGTAACATGTTCTTCTGGTTCTTCCCTGCACTGGTCAGTATAAACAAAACATATGTAGCAAAATGAATAGCAAAACAAGAAAAGTCCACGACCATTGCCAGATGATCCTTATATATACACTGATGTTTGACTGTACGATTTATACCAGAATTTTTGTAGTTATGCTGTTTCTAGTTCATTGACATCTGTCTTATGACAAGTAGAAGAATGGCTTTCATGATTTAAGCTACCACTAAGGGCACAAACCCGCCGTATGTGCAATTTGTCCGTCTTTTTGGGAGGCCAGGACCACCGTTTCTGAAAACGTTCAGGCTGTACAGGGCAGGCGCATCGCCTGTACTGGCCTGTACAGTGGGTGAATCCCTACGAGTTTGTACGGAGGCGGTACTTACCACTTACCGATCCCAAAAGATTGCCCACATTTCGGCACGTAGACAGCACGTATTTGCAGATACGGCGGGTTGTGCCTTTTAGCTTTAAACATGCTGAATCAACTTTGAGAATTTCCATTTTCTTCCCCTCCAGTCTGACCCAGAGAGCGCCCCCCTGCTCCTGTTCCTACAGGGTGGTCCTGGAACGTCCAGTATGCTCGGACTCTTCTCCGAGATGGGACCGTTTTACGTCACCAAGGACGCTCAATGTGAGTTATAATCAGGGCTCTAGCCAGCGTCCGTTTTTCCGTCAATTGACGGAAATTTGCTGCGTGTGACGGAAAAATTTTAAAACCCATCTGTCAACCTTGACAGACAAAAATCCTTGGTGGAAGCTACAGGCGGCTTGGGGACGCCGCCCACGGCCGTAAAAGCCACACACTGTTTGTTTTGCTATTGTTATTATTGTTGATGAAGTGTGTCGGTGCCCTTTCGCATACAATAATCTCATTTAAAAACCCATTTTTCAAGGCCTCAGTTCAGTCTCTCTAACTCCTGGAATAGTGTTTTCGTGACAATGGGAATTGGCTGACGGAAAAAAATTTCGAGCTGGCTAGAGCCCTGGTTATAACTTATAGAATTTCTCTCGCTTCACGCCAAAGTTTCAGAGACACTGACGAAAGATAACAGATGTTATCTGAAATGTCTGACCATTTCCAAAATCATAATCTTGTTGCTTGAGTATTAAAATGCTTTTTACTTGGATGTCTAATTTTCATTGACATATCTCTCTCACTTTCTCTCTCTCTTAGTCTTTCCCTCCCTCTCTCCCATTTCATCTTCTACAGACAATTCTCTCTCTCCCCTCTCTTCATCTCTCTCCATCTTTCTCTCATTCCCTCATTCTTCCTTTTTTCTCTCCCTCCCTCTCTCCTATGACAACCGTAATAAGATTCACAATTATTATAATGACACCACTTTTTTTTTCCTTTCAGTAATGATGAGAAAAGTAACTTGGGTTTCTCAGTATTCCATGCTGTTCATCGATAATCCAGTAAGTATCTCATTTTCAGATTCTGTATGGAATGTTAAGAATTGTAAGTTGCTAAAGACCTTATGGTCAAGGCATGCAGTTTTAATAGTATTAGGCCTTTGAGTTATTTTGGACACACTTTCTTTTTTTAAGAGAAGGCTGCAAGGATAAATGTAAGGTCTACCTGAAAGTTTATGGTCTTTTCTGGTTTCTCAAAAAAGATTGGTGGATTTATGGATTCATGTTCATAGAGTCTGAGGTTGATAACTACAGAATACACCTAGCTCAAAATGCAATTTTATTCAAAAACCTTGTTGAAGGTAGGGTTATCTTTATGTGTGTAAAATCATAATTATTTTTATTTACTACTAATGGTTTCTGAATGCGGTTTGTTTCCTGTGTCCGTAGGTAGGAACGGGGTTCAGTTTTACAGAGTCAGATGCTGGATATGCCAGAAACCAGACAGACGTGGCAGACAACTTGTACAAGTAAGGGTAGTGTGTACTACATCATTCTAGCCTGGGTACCATCCGGAAAGTAGTTCGCTCCGGCGTTCATTATATACTATATACAGTCGCTTCTAGCTCTGACATTCATTATACACTATATACAGTCGCTTCTCTGTGCTTCCGTCTGGGAACGCGGACCATCTTAACGTCTGGAATCGTCCAAATTTTGGAAGCAGGGGCTGATTGGTCCCTACACATGAGCAAAATATGGAATGGATTCAAGCGCTCGTTCGAACAGACGTTCCAACACCGGGCAAGCTCTCCGCCCGCTCGTGGGAGGCCTGTTATCATCAAACAAGCGCTCTGGAACCTATTCCTAGATTCGCTCATTAACTGACGTTACCGCCAAACGGTTTGAATACGCACATCTCCAGACGGATAGCAGAAGCGAACGTAGGAGCGAACTACTATCCGGATGGTACCCAGGCTAACATCATTCCATACTGCAGAAAATTAGTAGAGGTAGAAGTAGAATGGCTTTCTTGAGACAAACTCTCAGAGTCTAATACTAGCAGCCCAGGGGCTGAATTGTTGTTAGACTTTACATACATGATATCGGCTGAAAATTTGGGGTAAGTCCCAATTAATCTTAGTGTTGGTTAAGTAAAGTTTAGTTTTTCCACAATGTCATTTACCAACACAGATGAACTTTCATGCTAAGAATACATGATATTAGGCTAGGCATACAAAATACAAATCAACATATAATAGAATAAAATATTATCATTAATTGAATTCGTAAAAGACAAGCTAGATAAAAACTGCTCTGGCATGGTTTGTGAGAGACGTTCATACAAATAATGATTTCATATAAGATTACAACAGTTGGCTAAGGTGCAGTCATGATTCATTTATCAATCGGGTCATGTCACGCCAGGGGTATGGCACTGTAAATTGTGTTCTAATTGTGCTAAGTTTCTTGTGTGCCACCCCTGTAGAGCTGACATTCCTTGAGAAAAAACAACAACACATTTCTAGAGCCTGACTAAAAAGAGACAGAGTCTAAGATCTTTTCAAGGGTAAGCTGTAAGAACGTCAAGAAATCTGTACTAGAGGGGTTTCGTTACCAAGCATGTTTTGTCCATTAGACATTTTAAAGCATGTTGGAAGTATTGGCAGTCACACAGATATTTTCAGTTCTGTCACAAAGTACTAGTAGCAACCTTGTCACATTGGTACTATGGACATGAAGAGTGGTAAGACTGTTTGACTGATGTCTGATAATAAAACTTGCTTATGGTAAGACTCAAAGATGATCTTATGCAAACATTTACCATTTAATTCACAACTTGCTCCAACCAAGCAATAGCTCTAGAGAGGCTGCTAATCTAAAATATCTTCCAATTGTAATGATGACACAATTTTTTTCCAGTGCCCTGTTGCAGTTTTTCCAAATCTACTCTCAGTACCAGAAGAATGACTTCTACGTGACTGGAGAGGTCTGATTCTTATACTTGTTCTGCTAGATTGGCTTAAGAACTTGTTATTCAAAAATGGCATGTTTGTACTTTTACTTTGATATTTGAGTTTACTTAATATGATATTTTCCCCTGTATGACAGTATTTAAATTTCTGTTACAGAATATAGTTTTGCAGACTTAAAATTTTTACTTTGAAAAGTACATTTACTGTAAGAAATTTAACCTCGTTGCTGTAAGGCCACCATGTTTTTTAATTTTTTTGGGGGTCCCAGTCCTATGCAGGAAAGTATGTTCCAGCTCTGAGCTACAAGATCCACATGGAGAACCCCACAGCCAAGTTCAAGATCAACTTCAAAGGCATGGCCATCGGGGACGGGCTGTGTGATCCCTTGACGGTAAGTTAGGAAAAAGTTGACATCCCAGGATACCTTAAAAAAGGTACAAACATTCATGGATAGATTGTGGAAAAACTAAACTTTACTTAACCAACACCAAGTTAAATTGGGACTTACCCCAAATTTTCAGCCGACTCCGTCAGCCTTGTTCACGGAATGGACCCGTCTGCTGTAGCTTCCGGACGTGACGTCACGGACATACGACTGCAGAAGAGAGTCGAAAATGCCACATAACCTGTGTCGACCCGCATCTCTGTTC
>NC_049988.1:19528878-19563959 GCF_000003815.2 Branchiostoma floridae
CCCACAGCAAGATCTGCTTGGAGATTATGCTCTGGGACATTTTACCAAAATGATTACCTTCCAATGGTACTCATTTTGTCAGCTGGAGCTATCAATAGTTGAGATAAGGTGAAATCTTTTCCACCCCTTTTGGTGCATAGAGGTAGTGCACATCTCCAATTTTATATCCCTTGGGCCACACAGGTCCATTTTCTCATAACTGCTGATTGCTAATAATCATCCACTGGAAATTGAAGCTGGTAGATATAACCGAACTCCTCCTGATAATAGACTATGTATATTTTGCGATAAGAGTTTCATGTATGTAGAAAACGAAGTACACTTTGTCCTAGAGTGTTCGCTGTACAAAGATCTGCGAAATGCATTCGCTAATGCTACACATATAAATAAAAATTATGCGCACCTGACGAAGGAAAATCTGTTCAAATACCTTATGTCATCATCTAACTACGATATACTGGAAAAACTCTGTAAGCTCGTCCACGCATGTTTTAAGAAGAGAGAAGAAGCATGTAAACTGTAATATATAATGTATAGCTTTCCGATTACTTACTATGTACCAAACTGACTGCATTTAGCCCCAATGGGGCATGAATATGCAATAAACTTCATTGTCATTGTCATTGTCATTGTCATTGTCAATAATTATAAGCAGAGAAGCCATTTGTAAGTCTTTGGTATGACTTGATCAAGGAATCAAACCAGCAACTGACTGCACATGCAGAGCTAACCCCACAAGCCAATTGGCCAGTGGAGCCACAGGAACAAGTTGCACAATGAATTTCTGCAAATATATTCTGTTTTGTGAATTTTTACAGCAATATGCCAAGTTACCAGAGTTCCTGTACCACATCGGGTTGGCGGATGAGTCCCAGAGACTGAGGATTGGCGTGTTTGTGGACATCTTCGGGGCTCAGATCGTGGAGGAAGACTTCGTAGGAGCATTTAAGGTGTGATCTCTCTCTCACTCACTCAAATTCTTAAACATGTACCATGACAGAAATTAATACTGTCTTTCTAACACTTAGATGTCAAGAATATGATGTATACTAGTATGCTTTTAGATACATAGACCTAAGAAAATATTTGGGTACACCCTGTGCACCCACAGAAAATAATTGGGTGCACAGCTCCAATTTTGGGTGCACCTAGGTGCACATGCACCCAGTATTTTGAGCCCTGCTCACTCACACCCAAAAACCCACCCATAAAACCCACTCACTCGCTCACTCACTCACTCACTCACTACTTAGCTGTAGTGTGTAAACTAGTAACAGTAAAATTGTCCTTTAAGGGAGGTGACAGACGGACATCGAAATGTTGACTCTTGATTGTCTAGCATATGGATCCTGGTTGTGAAGAAAGAACCTTTATACCTAATCATGTCTGTTGTTGTTGTTTTTTGTTGTTGTTGTTATTGCAGACATTTGAGACGATGCTGCTTGGAAACATGTCATACTTTTACAACATCACAGGCAGCAATGATCACTACAACTACCTCAGGAGTGAGGTAAGGGCTACGTAGTGTTCGTTATGGAGAGATTACACCTTAAGAACTTATAGCTCTCTATACCTCACCTCACCTCACCTATCCCTTGATCTCTGTGTGGGTCGTTGGGGCACCATGACTTCGTCCACTATTCTTCTCCACCTGTCTCTATCCTCCGCCGCTCTTATGGCTTCTGCTAAGGCTTGCGAACATGGGTTTTAACGCAGACTGAAGGTAGACAGAAGGTGGACTTACTGCTGGCAAAACGGGAGTTAGTCCCAGAATAAGTCCACCCCATGTTACCATGTCTGAGAGCTGTTGGTGTTAGCTTTGGTGGGCTATTATCCGCACTGAGTCCTTCACACTGATTAAGAGAGTAAGTCCATCTTTAGTCCCTATTATGTCCTGCTCATTAATCACCTGAGTGCTGGGAGAAGGGCAGCACATGTGTAAGATGGGCCCTTCTGTTCTTTATCTCTGGGGCTCATCATGGGATGACATCAATTTGTCATGCATTTTAGCTCAACTTACAGGAAGGTCCTGCAGAAGAAAACTATAGACTGTAACTTAGTGTGAGCTGAGTTAACATGGGCTGCTTCATCAAGTTGATCATAGTCTACAAATCAAACATTGCTACTTACATGACAATTGTTACAGAAAGGCCAATAGAGAAATACCATGACCAGTAGCTGTGAGTGTCCTGGGGTTACAGACCACCTTTGCTTGTTTAATGATTACAGGCAAGACAGATGAGTTTTTAATAGCTGACTAAAAATGTACTGCTGAGGGAGGTCACAGAGAAGGAGAGCCCCTGCAATTGCTGGCTTTATTACATCTTCAAAAGTGTTCTTCTACAGGGTACCTTGATATACAGATGCAAGTGCACTGTAATTGGATCAAGTTTCAGTTTTTCAAATATGATCAGCTATGATGAAAATCAAACCCCTGAACAACATTAACACTAACAGGCACAATCCAATCCTGGTGATTTCCTCCTTTTAAAAGAATACATAACACTGCCAGCCAGGCACATAAGATAAGGGTAGAGACAGTGGTAGACTGTAGGTATCATTTGGAGTCAGCATTAATTTGGTGTGACCACTCCCACTGTATGCTGCCCAGGGACCCTGGAGTATCATGTTTACATGTGCCTACAATTTCCTTCAGTTCTGTGGAAAAGTCTCATACCTCCAGATTCTTGCAATTGGCTTATTTATATTTCATCATTTAAATATACTGTGGATTGGGAATGAAGCAACCTGTCTTCCATACTCATGTTCATCTTTGATAAACCTGATAGCAGTCTGAGTGTGAACTGACCTTTCAGTGACCTAGAAGCTTCATGACCTCATGACCCCTCTCTCAAGTTAGAGCCCTTCTCTTCACTGAACTGGACCATGTCTTTCTAATTAAGCACAACTCATGAGGGAATGACTGCCCCAGGTTCTGGTCAATGCTCCCTTGTCTGTTTCTTAGGGTGGAGAAAGCCACAAATTCTTTAGTTTGTTTCATTTGGGCAACTTGGTATGGAGTGGCCAGGTCACATGACCTATCAGGGTTCTGCTGGCCTGATCCATCATGTGACCTGGCCACTCTACTAGTTTGGTAGTGTTGACACTGTTGGTAATACTTGAGGGCTGTCATTACTGTGGCAAATGAACACTATTATTTCTAGGGGATTACTGGCATATGTGCAGAGTTGTATTTCCAGTTATAACTGTGGACAAAGCCTGTAAACTCTTTAAGGTACCACTCCAAAAAAGAATGGATGTGACAGCCCAATTCTGGATCATATATTAAGCATAATAGATGCACCCCTCAAAATGTAACTAAGGGACAATCCAACCTTGGTAACAAGATGATGTTTGGTCTTCTTCAACCAGAGAACTGAGAGGAGCAAAAAAGGGGCTATTATATAACACACTGAACCATCAATAACAGTGTAAACAGACTGTGAGTCTTGTGGCTATCTCAATTACATGGTACATCTGGCATTACTAATCCAGAAACAACTTCAGAAGCACACAGGGGCCTCTACTGGGCAGGGCAGCTGGGTGACAGATCCAGCCTGTCCACAGTAAGTCCATGGGACGGGCAGTTGATCATGGTTATTAAGCCACCCTTCCTGATTAAGTCCATTTTCAGACCATTTGACTTACTGTGGGTGAAAAGAGGACCATGGTCCATGATAAGTTGTTCATAAGTCCCATGTTCGCTAGGGCGAGTGTCCATTCTTTTACGTTGTCTTCCCATCGTTTCCTCTGTCTTCCTCTCTTTCGACTTCCTGGTACTGTCCCTTGTAGTATTGTCTTTGTTAACCCCGACGACCTTGCCGCATGACCAAACCATCTCAGTTTACGCTTTTTCACTGTTGTCAAGAGGTTGTCATGTGGTCCTATGGCTTGTACTACTTTGCTGCAGATTTCCTCGTTGGTGATACGGTCTAAGTACAAAAATCATCATCCACTGGCTTCTGCATCTGTAGTTGTTGGAACATTCTGCAACTATTCAGTTTTTCTTCAGCCTCTTTCTGTATCTTGCTTAGCACATTTATACAAAATGTCTTCCTTTATGTACCAAATGCATTTGCTGGAGCCTAAATACTGAGAACCTTAAATCTTTCTGCACAGATATGTAATGTGGTATAAAGGAATGCAGGGCTTGAAATAATTTTTGATTCATAAATTGTAATAGATAGTTTTTGATTCCTAAAATGTCAACCCCAGCTTGTCAAGATGACTAGCCAGCACTAGTATTTAAGGAGTAGACTTTTGCATGATGCCAGTAAGTAACACTTTTGCACATGTGTGTCTCCTATGTTTCTACCATGTACTTGCAATTAGCCTGCAGGCATGAATTTGCAAATGAGTCTTGTTTTTATCTGTTGCCTTAGGAACCAGCATTAAAGGGCTACTACATGGACTACCTGTCCCTACCTGAGGTGAGGAAAGCTATCCATGTGGGGAACCTGACCTTCCATAACGGGTCAGATGTGCAGAGGTATCTGCTGGCACCTGACTTCCTGAAGTCTGTGAAGCCCTGGGTGGCTACCATTATGGAGAGTTACAAGGTCTGCAAAATATGCTATAACCTTACACAAAGTGTAGTGCTTTAACCCACAAGCTTTTGATCAGACGTCTGAACTGTCTCAAGTTCAAATGACCCACAGCCTATGTCACATGACCTGAACAAAAGTGGGTCAAACCCAAACTTTATGTCGCATGACCTGAACAAAAGTGGGTCAAACCCAAACTTTATGTCGCATGACCTGAACAAAAGTGGGTCAAACCCAAACTTAAGGTGACCGTCTGAGTCCGTCCATAACTCATGACAAAGGCTACGGGTCATTTGAACTTGAGATACACCCGAGAAAGATCAAAAGCTTGTTGGAATAAATGATATGGAATAGCATGTAATGTAATCTTTATCATATCATTTACCATTACAGATAAACTTTTAATTCAACAAAAATGATTTGTGGTATATTGTAGTGCACAGTTGGAGCACTTAGATACAGAGCAGCAACTCAATGGCACCGGTTGGCTCAAAAGTGCCTGCGATTCTGATCAGCAAATTTTTGATACTGCAATTATGCAAGGTCTGGAAAACATGTCGGACTCCACAGATTTCCTCCTTTTTCAAATGCTCTTTTTACAACTATTAAATGTTAGTCTTACAGACTGCCAGTTTCAGCTATCATGATTTCGAGTTGTTTTGTTATTAGCATTGCATGGAAAACTGCTGTGTTTATGTACTTTAACATGTACTTAATACCATGATGTTACTGATTTCTTGAGAAATTAGGCTTTGTCCTGTAAATAATTTGATCAGGTAGGTTCTTTTGAACACAACCGGGGTAGTACCCATTCTAACTATGATGATGGTGTCTGACAGACATCGAAACGTTGTGAGTACTACCCTGGTTGTGTTTGAAATATTACTATCAGGCTATTTTGTTAACTAAGTATTTTTTAGGTGTTAATCTACAATGGTCAGCTGGACATCATAGTCGGAGCTCCACTGACAGAGAATTTCCTCTGGAGCCTTCCATGGTCCAGACTGGAGCAGTATCAGACGGCTGACAGGACGGTGTGGAAAATTAACCCTTCGGACACCGAGGTGGCCGGGTTCGTCAAGCAGGTGGACAATTTTTACCAGGTGATGAGATGTTTTTACTTTATTAAGATCCACATTTAGCTTAAAATGGACTAAAGTGTAAAATTTAGACAGTATAGAACATTGTAGTACCAGAAGGCTGACAGGACTGTGTGGAGGGTTAACCCTTCAGACACCGAGGTGGCCGGCTTCGTCAAACAGGTGGACAACTTTTACCAGGTAAGATGTTGAAAAGGACTGAAGTGTAAAATTTAGACAGTATAGAACATTGTAGTACCAGAAGGCTGACAGGATGATGTGGAGGGTTAACCCTTCAGACACCGAGGTGGCCGGCTTCGTCAAGCAGGTGGAAAATTTCTACCAGGTGAGACTTTTAAAAGGGAATGAAAATACTAAAGTGCAAAGTTTAGACATTACCAACATTACACAGAATATTGTGAAAAGTTAACCCTTCAGACACCGAGGTGGTCGGCTTCGTCAAGCAGGTGGAGAATTTCTACTAGGTAAGATGTTGAACGATATAGAACATTGTGAGACTTTAAACTGTAATGAAATACTGTAAACATTTAAGTGGAAAAATTAGACAACAATAAACATTGTGGCATTTAAGTTATGAAGATTAACTCTTAGGTGTCGGGCTTTGTCAAGCAGGTGGAAAATTTCTACAAGGTGAGACTTTTCAGCATTTAAGTGGAAAAATTAGGCAATAATAGACATTGCTGAAAGTTATGATGATGAATAATCAACCCTGAAGACACTTACATGTATCTTACCTTAGCCTTAAATCCTCCTACGGCATCAGCACCTGTCGGTTGCAGCATTCTTGTTCCCAAGTGATGTTTGCTCTTTTCAGGTCTTCACTGAACTTAAGACACTAAAGTGTAGAATTTAGACATTAGAACATTGTGGAAAGTTATTAACCCTTCAGACAGCAAGATAGCTGGGTTGTCTGACAGGTGGACAACTTCTACCAGGTGAGATTTCAAAATAAGAAATATGTAGGCACTGATTCAGAAGTGACTCATTTGTCACCTGAAAGATACTCAACTGTATGTCTGAAACTGTATGGATGATATTGCATGAATTTATCATAACTAAAGATTCCCCATAATGATAATAATAATGTATTTTTTTTTCATTTTCAGGTGATCGTGAAAGGTGCAGGCCACATTCTACCATTCGACCAACCAGAGCGGGCCTACGATATGATTGACAGATTTGTGTCAGGCAGAGGTTTCCAATGACAGACTAGGAAGGGAAACTGGACCAATCAGAGCTGGCCTTTGATATGATTGACAGATTTGTCACTTAATTAACTAGCACAGCATTAGAATGGAGGAAATCTGCAGCCAATCAGAACACAGCTTTCATGTGATTGACAGATTGATGCATAAAGAATTTCTAGTTTCCTCGACCAGCAAAATTGTAAGGAAGGCAGATACTTAAAAGGAATTTGCTGTATGGATTTATCAAAATGTATATAGAATATCGTTGATAAGTTGTATGCAATGTTTTTGTAATTTAAAGAATATAAATATGGCAATCGTTTGAGTTGTATGCAATGTTTTTGTAATTTATAGAATATAAATCGTTTGATCCGTCTCCAAAATGTGATATATATCAAATTTCTAATTTTTGTTGTCAGGTTAAAATTTTAAGAAACAGATCTTCAGAATACTTGTCATCATCATACTTGTATGTTTCAAATATAGTCCCTTTCCTTATACCTGGAACGAAGTGACTTTTTAAGTCTCTCACACTTATCATTCTTATCCTGAGCTCCTATTGGATGGATTTTCACAAGAAGAATCCTTTGCTCCTATTGGACTGATTTCCATGGCAATAAAGAATTCTGAGCTCCTATTGGACTGATTTTCATGGTGATAAGGGATCCTGGGCTCCTATTGGTCTATATCATATGCACGTCATAGACAGTCTAAAAATACCACTGCAACCTCAGATGCCACGGTCATTGAATATTGAAGTTTCAAGGAGACCGTGGCATCTGAGGTTGCAGTGGTATTTTTAGACTGTCTATGACGTGCTCTCCTTGAAACTTCAATATTCCTCAAACGTCCTTTGTAAAGTACAATGACTACAAAGACAAGGCAAATATGTTCAGGAATATTCTCCAAGCAGAGATTGTTTTTGACATGTTTCATGCGTTTTTGTTGCGCTTTCTGCTTTGTCCCGGGCTCTAGTCATGAAGAAAACTTGACAAAGACGCCTAAAACATTTCGAAAAAACAGCTGAAACATAAGATGAAAGGATAAAATTTCGGATCATCTTATTTCCTCTGGACATAACATTATAGATGATAACAAAGTTCTTTATTCTCGAATCACGACCACGCGTTTTTCAGCAGCTAGCCGATTACGTTTCGATGCCCGTCTGGCATCAAGTTTGGCAGGCATCATTTCCTCTAGACAGACCATACACATCGATTGGATTTTGGGTAACCTTCATTTCATAAGGCCACACTGACTTATTTCTATGGATGGCATCCGCGCGTATTGATCTTCGCCTGTTATCCACAAAAAAGTGGCCACATGTCACCAAAAAGCATCCGTGGTCAATCAGAATATTATGCTTACCAGAGGATCTGCGCTCCTAAGTAAGAGGGCACATGGTCAGGGGCCACAGTGCCCTTCATATCTCTTTAAAGTAGAATGCCAATAAAGCATGTTATTGTTTACTAATATATATATCCGACTCTGAATGATAAAGTTCTCTCACATCTGCCATATTTCTTTATTTTTGTTTTCTTTAAACAAGGTTGTTTATTGTTTATTCGAAAGATCTCCATTAGTGGGTACAATTCAGACAATGCATCACTAGTCTTCCTGGAGTCATAAGACAAACAGTTTACATAAAACAACATTAACACATGTACAGTACATTGAGACTATTTACACATTAACATCACTTAAACTTAAAGATACACTTTTCCAGGCATGCCCTGTACATTATGTATTTAAAAAAATGTAAGCATCAAGTGCATGCATTCCGATGTCAAGAAAGATTGATCTGATATGACTACTTATATATACACGTTATCACAGGCTTGACCGCCCACATTAGGAGCAAGGCCCCAAATCCGTGATGCTATTAGCCGCTCTATTATGATCCGTTATGACAACCGCGGTCTAATTTTAGCGGCTCGGCGGCGGCCTCGTGACCGTTGCTGGGTATCGGGCATGTGGAGGTCACCGTTAGCCTCGTCATCCATAGAGCTCAGAGATAGGAACTTCCCATCCGCGAAAATTGATAAAGGCTTACTTACCACGAGCCGTGGTTTAAGGCCAGGCGCAAATCAAATGATATTTACGCGTTGGTGTGTTAAATGAACCTGAAACATCGTGGTGACTTTCATGATGAGACAACTTGACTGACCCGTTGGTGTTTTGGATGAACTCGAAACATCGTGCCGACTTTATTTCCTCGGATGAGACAACTTGAGTGACAATATTGTGACAACGTTTCTGTGTGACGTAACCAGTGCCGTTGAGTCAAGTGGTTTTTACACGTTCATGTGTTGGGATATCTGTGCAGACCAGATGCTTTTGTAAATTTTCCTGGATATAGTTCGACAGATATCATTTTAAAGAAGGATCTGTCGTCCTCTGTCCGAGTTACCAGGATTTGTTCTGACCCGGTCAGTGGAAATACTACATCGTTCTCGTGTACGTAGCAGAACAAAAAAACCGCCCACACAAGCAACTAAGGTCTACTAAGTGACACAAGTAAGTCTCCTAACATCTATTCCCACTTCCCCGATTTTTGTCGGATTTATTGTCTTTTCACCATTTTCCAATATCTCCACCCGTAGTCCTAGAGTACTAGTATTCTTATACCAAACCGTATCGTCATGTCGCACACTTGACAATTTCTTTGAATATAATTTTATTTTCGTGATCTGTCATCTGACAGTTTCTACCATTCTAACGAAAGATAAGCATTTGTATTCATATACTGTATCAACTGACGGCCATACATAGACACATGATACAAAACTGTTATACACATGTATAACGCTTTGTATAAAACAATGCAATCTGTGTTCTGAACAAACTACACTTTCATTGCAGTCCCATGGCAAGGTAGGTCGTTTAAATCTTATCGTTTCTCTATTTGCTCAAATCCCCCCCCCCCTTAATGCTAATCAAACATCAAAATTAACAATCGAAAAGCAGTTTAGCATTATTTCATCTAATCATTTTCTTAACGCTGATCTATATGATTTATACAGTTACGAAGTACACAGTTACGTTTAATGTAAAACTTGGTTAAGTAAGTACTGTCATTTTGTTTTTTTAAATCTAATGTAGAAATCACAAAGAAGGCAAGGGCATCGAAAACATTAACCTCATGGTAACTACTATATTTCGTGCAAACGTACGACCCATCGGCGTCGCCCGAACTAAATTAATCCAAACTTAGCTCCGTATCAGCACCATTGATGATAATCATCGCTTTTATTTCACGTTAATGGCGGTTGTGACGCACTACTAGCGTGAGAGGCTGACAGGAATATATATCTGTATCAACGCTAGTGTCGTCTTGGATACATTTATCTTGATTGTTTGTCGTCGACTCGACAGCAACATGCTTGTATGTCCGTATGAGAGAGAGAGAGGCACTACATGGAGTAACCTGTTTTGGGCATGGTGGCGTGTGAAAAGGTGAATAGGGGAAATTACCTTAAATCGGGGCAAGTATGGAAATAAGGGGAAGGTTTATCATGTCACTGTGACCGTACGGGAGAGCTAGGCACAACGTGAAGTTACTTTTGGCGGATATGTTGAATTTCAAAAATTGCCGCAAGACTGAAAAGGGCCGTGTGAAAATGTGTATAGAGAAAAAAACCTTTAAATCAAAACAAGAAACAGAAGAAAAACTAGAAAGGCAACATTTTTGAAAAAATGCAGGATGTGGGCGAAGGGAAAAGAAAGGAAAAATCGCAAGAAAAGAAACAACTAGAATGACAACATTTTCGCGAAAATGCAGCAAGTCTTTCCCGTGGCCTTTTTTGAAGTTTAAGTCAAACTATCTTACACACAATAGTAATTGCCATTAGGTGCCCCGTATTCTCGGTTCACCCCTATTCTCGGCCTTTACCTGACGTCACGGGTTGTGCTGTGTAGCAATTATAAAGCTGAAATTCATGATCAGGTTCAGGTCCGGTACCGTACCGTAGCCTCCATTCCAAATTTGACTTAACGCCGCAGGCGACAGACATCGACGATACAGTATTTGGCTGCCGGTATGGTCCGAGGCGTTGACGAGCCCCCCTCCCCACATGGACCGTCCGACCGTTTAAACGCCGTCTTTTGAGGGCAATTAAAAAATAAATAAAAAGGCGTGTAAACTGAACGATGCTCTGTTTGCAAGATAAAATTGTTGTAAATATCAAAAAAGAAAAAAAAAAGGACAACTAAAAGAAAGTTGTTCCCGCCCGGAATCGAACCAGGGTTGACCTAGCGAAAAAAGCGCAACCGTAACTGGTGCTTTAGCCATTCGGCCAAGCTTGCCGTAACGTTATTGCCGGCATTTTAACAGGTACATGTATACAAATGCAATGCGTAGCTTGAACACGTCCGTTCACTGTTTAATTTGCAAGATTCCAAGGTCCCATTTTCTTAAGCTAATGTTTTTCTGTGCAAATTTATCAATCTTGTTCATTCCGTGGCGGGCAACTTCTTCCTTGAGCGCCTGTTTGGTCGAATGCATGGCCGATTTACTGCCGCGTCTCAGCTGCTATTATAAAACTGGATGCCGAATGACATTTTGTGTTCTCTGCGTTGATAGGTCCAGCTCTGACGTACACCCGAGACAGTCTGAATTTAGGCCAATCAAAAAGCTTGGAACGCGGAGTATTTGCTAACAGCTTCCATTTTTCTGAGTTTTGATTGGCTATTATCAAAATGGATGCCGATTGTGTCCTGCGCGTTGATAGGTTCACCTCTGACGTACAACCGAGAAAGTGCGACTTTAGGCCAATCAAAAAGCTTGAAACATGGAGTACATGGAGGCTTCCATTTGTTTCTGATTTCCGGTGAAATACTTGTAAGAAAACTATATGTGTGGCTTCGCCCACATAAATATTCATCATGTCACTGTGACCGTATGAGAGAGCTAGGCACAACTGTGAGTTTATTTTGGTGGATCTGTTGAATTTCAAAAATTGGAGCAAGACTGAAAAGGGACGTGTGAAAAGTTGAATAGAGAAAACGACCTTTAGTAAATCAGAACAAGAACACAAGAAAAGAAAATATTTATCATGTCACTGTGACCGTATGAGAGAGCTAGGCACATCTTGAAGTTACTTTTGGTGGATATGTTGAACTTCAAAAATTAGGGCAACACTCAAATGGGGTGTGTGAAAAGTTGAATAGAGAAAAGAATCTTTGAATCAAAACAGGCTCGAAATATATTTATCATGTTACTATGTATGAGAGAGCTAGACACAACATAAAAATTCCTTTTGGGGGGAATTTTGCTGTTGCATTGGATTTCTGGGGAAGCCAGAAAAGAGGACTGTGAACTGTTTAATGTAAAGGACATGCTCTATATTAAAGTTAAGACAAGAATGGAAGGAAAGAAAAGATAAATTTTACGTTCAAGATTGCTCCAGTGCAGAAAAACATTTTTTTTAAATTTTATTCATGCTACAACTTCTTGGAGAATATATCCACAACAAGAGAAGTCAGCCTGGAGTTGAGACTTTATTTTTGTACGGTTTGGACTTCGCGGGTAACCTTGGGAATCCCCATGTCTATTTTAGAGCCCAAAACAACAGCTGAGCATCTGTGCCTGTACTTTAAACAAGACATTGACCTAGATCCTAGGCGACTTGTCACGGACACAGGCCTACTCATCAGTACCCGGTATGTGATGAATTTGACTTGGAACCGCAATACAAAACCAAAGCTCTGTGTGAAACATTAGCAAGGTTACCCACAAGATCAATGCCAAGCGTTTCCAACGTCTGTTAATATCATTGTGTGTGTGTGTGTGTTTGTGTGTCTGTCTGTCTCTGTCTCTTTGTGTGCCCGCGCGCGTGTGTGTTTGTGTGTCTCTCTCTGTCTCTCTGTGTACGCGTCTGTGTGTGTGTGTGTTTGTCTGCCTCTGCCTCCGTGTGTGCGCGTCTGTGTGTGTATGTGTGCGCGTGTGTGTGTGTGTTTGTGTTTCCTGATATTCGAGGTCAGCATAACCCTACAATATTTGGACGGATTGCACTGATACTTGGATTTTGGTATTTGGATAGGCGTTGGGAACACGGAGGTCAATTTCTATTTGGGGCCCCTGGTGTGTGACTTTGGTACTGCAGCATGAACTTGCGGATTTTGTATCTTTCGCTTGGACATGCCATGGCTATAAATTTTGTGGTGTGGGTTGGTTCCCTAGCAGCTTGCCTTGGAACTGCAGGGCCGTTTCTGTAAGAAAATATTTCAAGGAAGATAATTAAGAAAATAAACGACAAATTTCCATGATGTTGGTTATACACGTAGTATAGACAAAAAATGTTACAAGTGGAGATGCACATTTGCATGGTTTGTGAGGATAATGTGTAATCATATAGTGTTTTCAATAATCATAGTACTTTTCATCAGAGATATGAGGTCTCCGAACGAGTTGTACAAACATCAATATTACATTTTTACAAATAACACAAATCAAGGAAAATAATTGATGATAAACTGTATTAACCATCAATCTTAACTAAGGTACATCGATTTATGATTTCAGGTAAAAGATTGCGAAAAACATCATTAAAATGTCAAAAATTAAGATATGAAGAGTGTCAGAAAAAATCTGTTTACGGGTCTGGGTTGATTATGACGATCTATTTATAACAATGGTTTTAAAATCTAACCATTCTGTTATGCAATGTACAATAAATCATGTTATACTAGTAGATAGAAAATTAACAAATAGATATTACGATGTCCACGCGTTCCTAGTATAGACAGGATATTGTTGACATTACGTCATAGTCATTCCCCTGACGTAAGATGGGCGGAAATAGCATTGAAATTGAAAGGGACATGCCAGATTTGAACTTGATATTTGACCTACAAAATCAAGGTCATAATGGCGGGCCCAGGGGGAAACTTAAGGTCAGTACATTCTATTTCTCTCTCTGAAACTATTAAACTGATTATGTTCACTAACTAAGACAATGGTTCCAAACCAATCCTCTTTTTTTTCTAGTGGACAGTGACTTATTCTCATTCTGCATGTGGACCACATAGAAATTTTTATGGTGGCTTAGATTATTTACCATTTGTATAAACTAACCATGTCCATAGCGGATATCGTAGCCTGTCGATAATGAGTTTTAATATAAGTGGTCACAAAAACATATATATGCATGTTTGCCTTCATCCTCCTACGCACGGTCCCCAACGGCTAGCTAACTTGGGAGTTTTGACACGACTGTGGTCCCTCTGCGTAGGAGAATAGTTGACTATAGTTTTATATTGTATCGGATTTACATCCCCATCTACTTCAACTAATGGAGCAGCCCACGCAGAAATATTTTCTTTTTTTTTGCTCTAAAAAGATTTTAAAAACAAAACATCACCGGACCGGCATGTGATTACGTACTAACAGACAGGTAAAGAAAAAAAATCGATACAGTAATGGTGCCGTGATACGTGTGATCCAGGTGCGTACGTGGTTTACGTGGTTTACGTTTTTCACGCTTGTAATCTGCTTAGCACATAGCCGTATCGTATAACATTAATGTTTATAACGTTTGTTCTAGTTTTACCATACATAAAGTTAATGGTTCTAATATAGAATAGTTATACTTAATGGTAGGTTACGTGAGCTACGTTTATCTTGTCTGTGGCTTGCGAAATTCCTACCACCCTTTTTATGAAGACGGCGAATCTTTTGTATACACGCAGTGCACGTCTAACCTGTCTGCCACTTTACGATATATGTACGTAACACAGCCTGGGTACCATCATATATCTACCGGAACTCCTTCACTCGCTGCACTAAAATATATAAATCTCAGGGTAACGATTACAATGAGCCCCGGTAGAAATACGATCATGGTACCCAGGCTACATCATAACATCGGCCATGGCAAAAAAACTGCGCGAATTCTACATTGCTTCCAACAAGATCCGATAACCCAGTCAGCATTTTTGCTACATATTTTATTCCTTCTTGGTGTAGAGGTAATGTTAAAAAAATTGTGAAACGGATAAATCACTGTCTTCTTCTTAAGGCAACGTGTACATTTCCCTGAGGCACCTTTTACAGAAATCTCAAAGCAGATGTTTGGTAGAAAGATCGTATTCTCTTACTTTCCAAATGTATCTGTGTACTGTGTCCAGAAAGTCAACCAAAATGAAAGAAGGAAGGAAGGATAGAAATAGAAAAGAGAGAAAGGAGATGAATATTGAGTGATAAAGGAATGAAGGAAAGAGGGAATGGGAAGAAAAGAAGTGAGGACGGCAGGAAGGAAGAAATAGTACGCTACGACGTCCATCCCAACATCTGCTTGGATTTTGCCGGTACAGTTTTGTACAGTGTTATAAAGGACCGGACATTGTTGCCAGTGGAAAAACACCAGCGACACCTGACACCATGTTTACGCCATCTTGTTTTTCCTTGACATTGTGCAGCCCGGAGCTTTTGTTGCACCAAAGTGCTGAAGGCTGTCATTTTAAGGGTTATTTAAGGTGGTGTGGTTAGAGTTATTCTAACTTTAGAGGGACGCCTCGGTACAATTCAAACACATGCACATGTTGAGTGCGTTTGAAAATGTTGCTCTAGTGTGGACAAACAAACAAAGGAAGGTTGAAATTGCGCTATATGACTTCCCTCAGTAGGTGTCAATGAACTCCACTGAAAGACCGATCGAATGTTTGCTGATTACGTTTAATTGCAATCTATTGGGGGTCGACCAGAAAGTGTGTTAGGGAGATAGCTTCTATAACTACTTGTTCGTACCAATACCTGTCACAATGCAAGGAAAATGTTTCAATTGGAGGTAAAAACATGACATGTTTCAAAGCAATTGCTTGTGCCTAAAGATCCCGTGTCCTCATCCCACCCCTTGTAATGTTTCGCGCTCGGTCCCTTTAAACTCACAATAACACACAGCTTAGCATTGTACAACAACAAACGTATGGTGTTTACTAGGTCGAAGTCTGTAGAAGGTGACGCATAACCTTTCCGTGAGGAACTTAGTGAGGAACTCAGCAAGAGTAAGAAGCCTCATAAACAAACTTAAGGTAACTTACGGGTAAGGCACTCGTCCTCTGTCTTATTGAGGTATAAGGGGTTTTGTACTGACTAGTCTTGCAATGTGGCTTTATAATACCAAGGAGGTTATATCACATGATATAACCTCCTTGATAATACTAATAGAGCTTGCTAAGGCATGGTGTTTTCAACCAAGCACATCGCGAGATCCCGAGACTCAGTCTCAAAGTGCGCTGGGTTCTCTATTGGCGTACTGGTACAGGTGTATCACGTAGTTCACGTACGCTAGTTTATAACATTTTAAGTACAATGGGGGGGGGGGGGATAAGCCGTGAAGACGTTATTAGATATGATTCTATGTATGTCACTATGTGTATTCGTAAAGTAGAGTAAGCACTAATAGTTAATATTGCATGCTATCGAATTCCTGCTGCATTGAACACAATACGTGAAAGAGATAATCACGTGAAGTAAGTAATACACATTTAGAAATAAAGCCATATAAGCTTTACATGATTTAGATTTGACTTAGTTACTCATAACATAACATAACATAACATAACAATAAGAATTTTGAAAATTTTCAAATCGGGATATAATTAAAATTGCATTGTCTCTCTTAATCTTCATGTACATTATATTATCAATATTGTTATTAATTAGAAGGTATTTCTTATTTGTCACGTTTTTTTTTCTGACACATGGTATGGGGTTGTGTAAGCAAACCTGGGCAGTTTAATAGAAATCGGAAGGACTTTCCCTCCTTACCTCTGCTCGGAGATTTCCCTTTCGTTCTCGTCTGTGATTGGTTGTCAGGGCTTCTGTCAAGTGATCAACGTAGTATTGCGTCATTCTTTCACGTGATCACTTTCAAATTCTTACCACGTTCTGTAGTGACTTACCCTGTCCCCTGGTGATCTTGTAACGACGGGGAATAGCGCGCCGAGGACTGTGGTTGTTCGAACATGTCGTCTACTGGGGTAAGCTGAGTGATGACGTTTCACAGAAAAATTCATTTCAAAAAGCAGACGATCGGCCAGGCGAAGAGGGAGGGGGGAATCGCCCTTTCGTCTTTAAATACAGCAAAAAACACGGCGTATTCAATCTACGTACCGACCACAACGCAAGAACACGACTCCGTCAAGTATTTCTGAGGTAAAGTTTCAAGATCTGTTGATTTTTTTAGGCGAAACGAAGACATAGAGCGAGTGATCTAGCAGGGAAGCGATCGGAAAATTCCGCTATCTTTCATTTCTTTGGCCTGTCGGATACCTGGTATTGATCAGGATAGCTGGAGTTGATTTTCGGACGAACTGAAGCTTTGACTGTCTGTGTAGACTTAGGAAGGCTTTCCTCACATAATGGGTACCTTTAGAGGCAAAGAAAGACAGTCGACGTCGCGAGAGGTCCGCTTTTGTTTTCTATAATTTCCTTCACAAAATATTTAGATTTAGAAAGTCCTGTCTCTTGTGTAAGCAATTCCCGATGGGACTTTGTTTTGGTTCATCTACAGGTAAAGATGTTCCCCTAAAACCAACCTAGAGTTGTTGATAAAACGGACAGTGTAATCTTGAGAGTAACACAGGCCTTGGCTCTAGAATGAAAATTTCTTCGACAGGACCCCTTGACTTGAGTTAGAGTTCGGGGTAGGGGGTGATGGTTGCAAATTTGGGTGATGTCTGACATGTTATTTGTCTATCTACTATTTTTTCAGTGGCCTGTAGACACTGGTTGAAACTAGCTATAGCTAGCTAATGCGACTTAGTCCAAAAATGTAGACACTGTGTTCAAACTTCAATTCAAATACTGTAAATCACAGTGATTTGATCTTTGAGGTAGGAAGAAATGGCCGGTTCATGGTGGTCTTATTACTCTTAACGATGGTAAATTGTGCCATAGCCACACTGTGAAGTAATCATGGAAACAAGTTGAAGCCGGTTGAAACCATCACCATGAAAAGCACGAAGAGAAAACAGTTGAGAAAAATTCAACAACTACGATATATCATACGATTCATAGCCACTTTCTGTCTTTCTGCACTCGAGAATAAATCTCAATTGTAATATGTACACCTGTATGTTCCATGTCCTACATCTAGACACTATCATATGAAAAACATAAAAATTACACCTCCGTAAATTTTCAGTTTTAACGGTTCATGTGTTCTAGAATGTGGGTTGGATAATGGATTCTTTTATTTTGTAACAAATGAATGATGTTTATTGGGATATAAGCGATTATCTGTTATGAATGAAAGGATTGTGACATCCCAGTTTTGTTATTTGATTACGTGAAACCCTTTCAGTGTGAACAGTATCAACAATATATAAATTTTTAGAATTAAAATTCAAGCACTCGGTAAAATGATTTCATGTGTTACGCACTTATTTTAAGAGAGTTATATTTTATAATGTGACTGGCAAAAAAGACAAAAGGGTGGTGACAGTCTTTCATAAGTTGCCTGGAATCCAGTCTCCGGCTACTCGCGACCTTCGGGAGCGGAACAAAGCTAACAAGACTGGATTCCAGGCTATTTCATAAGGCCCAGTACTAGTATCTGTTATGCATACAAAATTTTACATACAAACAGTGGATACTAACCTATATCATATGTTTTTTTGCTACAGGTGTGAGGCAGTCAGTAACTGAAAGTTGTGATCAGCTGACATCGCCCCTGTGAGAAACCGGTTGTTCCGGTCGCCATTTACAGCAAGTCTCTGGCTTAGAGTGCCGTCTCGCTCACTTTTCTGTCAGCGTTGGTCTTCGCAGACCTCAATGTGTTTAGACGAGCCGTGCGCGGAGGAAGAGAGACCGAGAAGTAAGAGTATGGAAGATTATGAATGCTTGGACGTCGACTATTCCCGAGCGGTCCCCCTCGAACCCTTCATTCACCAAGTAGGGGGGCACTCGAGTATGATGAGATTCGACGAACACACGGTGTGCAAGCCCATGATATCGCGAGAACACCACTTCTACCTGTCACTGCCAAAAAACCTGAGGAAATTCTCCCCAGAATACAGAGGTAAGACAAAGAGTTTCCCAAATTTAGATGCTTTTACTTCTTGTCTAATGACATGATCAGTAGGTCTTCTGAGCTTTATTGTTATTCATAGTACTTAGTGTTTAACACCTCTGCAGTCATTTGTAAAGGACTATGAATAAGCATGATGTAAGTAATTTACAAGCGTCTGCCTGTATTAAGTAAGTACTACTGTACTAGTATGCAGTTATCAATATGTTATTGCTCAAGCAGATGGTATGTTTCAACTCAATTGTAGTTTGTTATTTTCATCAGAAATCTGTAACAAAAAAAATGTACAAAATAAGTAAGATACAAAATGGATATTTAACGAAATGGCCTATTCTTGTTTGTTGTTTAAAATGTATACATGTGATCGTCGATATTTATGTAATATGTGTGTGTGTATATTGAGATGATTTGTATATATTTTCCAGTCCTTTCTTCTCTCTAAATCTGTAACGGCTATTAGTATTTACTTGCATTTGATTAAACAGGCTAAGTAAGATGGTGTTGTGATCTTTGCGTTGGGGTGGGGCCTTGTGTTAGTTTGTGCATTTTACTTCAGTTCTTCTGTTAGTCGGATAAGTTGTTTGCACAGCAGATGTTTTCTCAAATGAATGAAGCAGGGCTCAAAATACTGGGTGCATGTGCACCCAGGTGCACCCAAAGTTGGAACTGTGCACCCAATTATTTTCAGTGGGTGCACAGGGTGCACCCAAATATTTTCTTAGGTTTAGGCCACACGGATTTAATTTCTTGGTTCACGGATTCGCTCGCTCCTGTTTTTTTTGAAAAAAAAATTAAAATGAAAATTACCACTCAGCAAATTTTCACCATTAATGAAACCATTCACCAACTTTCTGGTGTAGCAAATTGGCCTTTATATTATAAGCTCCTTAAAGTGTGGGTACAGGTGCTGTTACTGTACAAAAATAGTGTTTTTGTATTTTTTTCAAGCTGAAAACTTTTTTTCTTTATGTTTTGGATTAGCCGTTACCTTTACCCCAACCATTTAACAATTTTTATTTTTATTTTCATTTCGCCCTATCGCTCCATATTTTTTATGAAAAAATCCGTGAACCAAGAAATTGAATTGGTGTGGCCTTATGTATGGAAAGATATCAAGTATACTAGTATACATCATATTCTTGACATCTAAGTGTTAGAAAGATGATAAAAATGTCTGTCATGTTACTTGTTTAAGAATTTGATAACTAGTAACTAAGGTATATTATTAGGTGTTTTTTTTACATTCTCCTTAAATTTAAGTGGTGCACCCAAACATTTTTTGGTCAATTGGTGCACCCAATTTTTTATGCTGGGTGCACCAGTGCACCTAATCCAAAAAATGAATTTCAAGCCCTGATGAAGGAAGTACTAGTACTACACACACTCCACACTGGACTTCTTCTTTTTTTAATGTTATATATCGTGTGTTCTCCTAACTTATACTGTGTCGCCCTCACTCTGCAGTTTATGTACTAGTACTGGTAGTTTCAACTTTATAAAGCCTTAAACATTTCAAAACACATGTGTGTGAGTATGTACAGGTGCCATGGTTTGTTTTTAGGAGAAGTAGGTCAACCAAATAACAACAGTCAATCTGGAGTGGCTTCCCTGGAATGTTGTTTGTACCAACACAAGATGGGCGTTGTCACACACTCTTGCTATCCGAAGTATCGTCTTTCAGGACAAGGAATAGTTTTTTAAAAAAACTTAAATAAACTTAAAAGAGAAGAAAACAAAACAAAGATGTCAAACTCTAATTGCAAAAGTCTGTCATGGAATTTTTGTGAAATTGCAGGCAGAAACTTCAATGTTTACTTGTTGGTGACAGGTCCCTCCCTGTCCCATGAGTATTTTGGAACTTTCCAAACAAACAGGCCTGCCTCCAAAATAGACTCATAATTGGCACTTCCGATTTTTCTATTCCCATTGGACTGGGCTTTGTTTATTCCCTGTGGTTTCTGTGTCAACAGTGGTCCAATTAACAACAGACTACAATTCCTTGCCAGGGGTTCTAGGGAAGATTTTATTTTATTGTGGTGCGGTAATGGCTAGGTAGCAAAGTGATCAAGTTCAAGGGGGCAGTGTGGAAGGTGGGTCTTGGCCGGTACATGGTGAGATTTTACATTGTAAGGTAAAAAGTTGGCATGCTACATATAATGGTACCCAAGTGTTGACTTGTTTCTTTTTAGGTCACATGTAATAAAAATGATTTTTACTCAGTTTTGAGGGTAATATCACATCTCACATTTTCAATTAAACCAAATAGACACTAGCAAAGTACTATTTACAATAATTGGAAAGGCAATGTGGTCTTCAATGGACCGATCCCGTAGCCCCGCCCCCTGTTCGATCATGTTCTATTTCGAACACCTCCGTCAAAAACACCGCTTGTCGGACAGAACTGGCCGCTGCCGCTGTTTAGCTGATAATGACGACTGACTTCGGTTTAGCTTTTTTGAGCCATGAAATCCTCTCAGACCTGGCCGAAAAAAATTGCGCTGCCTTTTTTGTTATGGGGTACATCCACTGCGTACTGTCGTTTGAGAATTGGGTTGATACAGATGCGGTAAGGGCGTTATAATTTCAGACAAAGCGGAAGCGATAGGCGCTCCATAGCATTACCTTGTTGGTGGGCAGAAGGGCCCGGTTTCTGACATGCGATCCATGCATGTGGAGACCAGGGTACATAAATCTGTAACAGGGTTTCTGCTGCATTTGTTGCATGCATAAGAGCTGCATGCATGCTCATGATAAAAACAAATTTGAGAAGACAGAAGCTCTGGCACTCGTGGAGAGGGAGCTTGTACTACACGCCAGCTAATAGGACCCTTCTACAAAGACTGCTAGTGCAGAGTCCCGTGTCTTATACATACCCTGCTTTACACGTGCATTCAGCCAATCAACAATGTAATGCTATGCAGTGGCTCTGCCTCCCAAAACAACAATACTCGGTGGGTGTAACCTTCAATAAAGAATAGTATAGCATTTTTCTTTGGCCATTTCTGTCCCACTGGGGCTGTTTTTGACGGAGGTGTTCGAAATAGAACAAGGGGTTCTACCTGGTTCTATTTGTTCGATATGCGTTCGATCGGGATCGGTCCATTTAGCGTGGTGGTTGCAAAAAGTAGCTGGATGGCTACTTGCACCACTCAGCAAGAACCCCTATCACTATCAGAGGTTTAAATCCCACTGCTTCAACAGGCAGCAAGTTGTTTACGTATCAGACAATGCTGTGATAGTCCATAGCTGAAGGCACACTCACGCCTACTGATTAAAAATCAGAATGTTGGGATAGTCCCAAATTGCTTGGGGCAAGATCCTCCCAAGAAAGCTGTAATTAGTGTAAATGCAGAAACTTTTGCTGTGGTTTAATATTCGCGGTGGCAGCTTCATTGTGAAATTTAAACCACCTTGAAAATTTTCCATGGCAGTAAAAGACTACAGTGCATGGTGCTACCGCAAACTTAAAACCACCGCGGACAGTCCTTTTTTTAAATGCTTGTACAGCACATAAGGCTGTCCCCAGGGCAAATTCTGGAGAAGAGGGCATGCTTATGCAAATGTTTAAAAGGACCCTGTCCAGATGGCATTTTGCCATGCCAGCAAAACAAAACTTCAAAAGGTAACCACTCCAGATGGGGCCTTGTCAACCTTTGATATCACTAACCTTCTGTGCTGTCCAAAGGTAAAGGTGAGATCAGGTGAACATTGGAAGTGAGCGGTTCTGTTTTCCTCGAGTAGGAGTGGAAACTTTGTGTGATAGATCTGTATTGTGTGTATCGAGACTTGAGTTTTTTTCAACTTTCACTCGTGATTGGCCTGCTAACATTATTTATTATGGCTCATGTTTTTTTTCTAGATCTCAGTTCCAAATAAACAAGGTTTAGGCTTGACTTGATCTGACTAAGTCTGACCATGTTCAGGTCTCTGTTAAAAAAAGAAAAGATAAGCTTACCCATGACATGACTAACCTTTGACATTTATTATTCCCCAGGTGTCATTCAGGTCCCAGTTCCAAATAAGGAGATGTAACCTTCGACACAACCGGCCTTTAACAATCTCATCCCCTCCGGCCAGGTGTCATTCACCTCCCTGTTCCAAATAAGGACAACTTCACCTTTGATACAACTGACCTTTGACATTCTCATTCCCCCCAGGTGTCATCCAGGTGTCATTTCAAGAGGACAAAGATGGCTTCATCCGCCTGGTGGCACATCCGTGTGAGACCAACCACTCCGGCGGGCACTCCGAGTCTGACAGTTCGCCGGCGGGGTCCGCAGAGGAAGACAACGTCAGCAGCGCCTCGAGCGTCCATCGCACGAAGCGGCGGAGACGGCGAAAGGAAAAGGAAACAGGCATCAACACAAATGAGATAACACACAGGTAACAGCTCCATTTGTAATGTTTGCATATGTGTATGTGGTATGAGGACTGTCACCAGCTTTATTTCTTACATATCGTATTCATATGTACTATAAGGATACTTGTCTGTGTTCCATTATCAACTCGCTTTTCATCTGCATTTGAAAGGTTTTTATCCTGGAGAGTTGGTGAAGTTTTTACCAAAGTCACAACAAATGGTTATGAATTTGATCTTTGGGAGATCACATCATGCTCTTTATAGATCTGTCTGCAGTTTGCAAAGAAAAAGGCAGCTTGAACATGTGCATTAAGCTGATAAAAAGATATCTGTTGATATTGGCAAAATAAGCAGAGCCATTTCCGTTTAACCAGGGATTTCTCCAACTCAGCATACTGCATAGGGACACCTCTCCATTGCCTGAAAAGTCACAAATGTCCTGATCCCCAAATGACCATAAAACAACAACAGGGTGTTGTGGACACTGTCTTTGATTAAGATTGTCATGCAGGGCTCAAAATACTGGGTGCATGTGCACCCAGGTGCACCCAAAATTGGAACTGTGCACCCAAATATTTTCTACGTTTTTGTATCTAAAGATATCATGTTTACTAGTATACATCATGTTCTTTACATCTAAGTGTTAGAAAGATAATAAAAATGTCTGTCATGGTACTTGTATAAGAATTTGATAGCTTGTAACAGTTACTAAGTTTTGCTATTACTAGGTTATTAAATTTAAGTGGTGCGCCCAAAACTTTTTTGGTGCACCCAATTTTTTATGCTGGGTGCACCAGTGCACCTAATCTCAAAAATGAATTTTGAGCCCTGTCATAGTAGCGTAAACACAGGAAAAGTCTCCGGGACCTGTTCCTCTGTCCTGGGACAGAAATATCCCTGTAGGGATGGAAAACAATTTCACCCCGTCTGCCCCCCAAAATCAGAGCTTCTGATGACGTTTTTCATCAACTTAAGATGACAGATTTAACAACAAAAGTCAACAACATTGGCTGCCAAACAATGGGAAAAAGATTTCAAGCTGGAAATATCAAAAAATGCTCTCCAAAATAATTGAGGAAAAGTACTTCTATATTTGTTTATTTGTGTATCATGATTGAAACTAATGTCTCCCATACCATCTTGTTTTCCATCCCCTGTTCTTCCCTTGGTGTTTGTATTTGTGTTTGTGTTGTTGTGTCTCTTGCCGACTCCTCTGACCGTCTGTAGCGTCCCACTCTGTGATTGTGTCCTCTCAAACGGGCGCAGGCGCTGGAGTTGGCCCCCAGTCAGGTAGAATGCTAGATTTTCCCAGTTTCTCTCTTTCAATGACTCACATCTAAATCTACATATATAAGTCACAGTAGAGATCACAATCCAGTAGAATCGTCGATTCTCCTAGGAGAGATCGCGATTGCAGTCTGTTTCACATATCTTAGTGTAATAGAGCCCATATTGACAACATCTGTTTAACATGATTCTTGGGAAGGTTTCTCAGAAATTAACAGGAATAGATAAACATCTTGTATTTTAGCTGACCAGTAGATGGGATAAGGAAGAACAAAGGGGCGATCACAGTTAATTAATGACCTGTCAAGTACATGTGGGAAGAATTTGTTTTGTTTACGTCAGCACCCAGCTAAGAGATAAAAAGAAGGAACACCAGGGATGAGGGGTCAGTTCAGACAGAGGAGACACAGAGACAGTCATGATGTGACAGAGAAGAATAAAGATCGTTCTCGGCCACGGCAGATCTTGTGCGTCTGTGATTCATTTTCTGCGCCGCCAGTTTCCACTTCCTTCATTACATGGCGTTGTCGGCAGGATCCGGTAATATCTCCCTGCACGGGATGGAAGGGACTATGACCAACCCTCGGACGCCGGCTACGAGACCACAAGAGACGACCTCTCCAGAGCACAGCCCGGCACAGCCCAGCACGAACAACCCACGGACGACTCCAAGGCCACGGAAGATGACTACAGACCACAACCAGTCCGGTGAGATCTTGCCTTTGCTTGGTTTTGAGCATTGTGACCTGGCCACCTAGTCTGATTCTGTGTAGCGTAAATCTGTAGATTGTAGTGTTAACTTGGTAATATGTAGGGCAACACAAGGTATACGTAGTTCTCGTTAGACAGCAAAAAATAGGTTTTCAAAATACAGGTTGTTTAGTTAGTGTGGTAACATGATGTAAGGAAAAGCCGTGAAGTGTCGATCCCTCAATGTTAGCTAGCTGAGCACGGTGGAGTTTAAGAGACTTTTCTTGGAATGATCTGAATGTCCCAAGTAGACTTGTGTGATTTTGAATTTGGCTCTCCGTGGTTCGGAATTATTTTGAGAAACAAAACAAAACAGAAACGTATCTATTAGAGTGTAGTTTTCCTTGTTATTTGTGTGAGTGTTGGACGGAAAAGTAGGACAGATTCTGTTCTGCTGTTCATGTGTATGTTAGGCTCGTACTAGTTGTAGACAATGATACTTGCAACTTTTTGAGAGGGACTCCAGTTGGTTACATGTCTATATTCCGAAATCTCTATGTTCCGAAATCTCTATGTTCCGAAATCTCTATGTTCCGAAATATATACTAGTAATCATGGACATATAACGTGGATGGTATTTAAGTCTATAGTACTCGTACTAAACTCATACCCACAAACTAAGGTTCCGATACTCTTCCTGAACGCCGACCCGATTCCGACGGTCGCGTGCACGTGCGTGGTCCCCCGTGCTGAAAATATTCAAATTCTGGTTTTATCATGTACCTTCTTCTAATACTCCCCTCTTTTGCCAATGGAGAGGTTTTGAACTGTTTATCTGAAACAGAATCTGCACTCGATCGCAAATTTCAGCGGAAAATTTTCTTCATTTCTAAACACGCACAATTTTCTAACCGCAATTTTTCTGGTCTCGTGTATAATGCGGATAATCGCATGTATATTTCAAAATAATGTTTACTTTGTATGCATACATTATTATATGTATTTATTGGTTTATGAAACTTGTTATCAATATATATTTTTGATGAATGAGAGTATATTTTTATTCTTCGTCAAAAATTTTCGATACGATGCTATCAAGGTGGTGCAAGGTGGTGCGGTCATTACAGGTCACTAAATGGCGCTTCCCAAGTTTGACGAAAATTCGTCTGACACTACGATCTAGTCGGAGTTCGTCCACCCAAATTGTAGAAAATGAGAATAAAAGGCAAAGATATTTGATCTAAGAATATGAAACGCCGCCAAGTTCCGTGTTAGATACTTGTAGGCAGTTTCTCCCGGCGAGTTAATCGCCGTGACGGCCAGGCCGGAGCTAGCCTGTTCCTCCCCAACGATCGCTCACTTCGACCGCCGCCTGCATACAAGTAGTATATCGGAATATGATATATCACAGGCTGCAGGAACCATTTATAAATTATATAGACATTTCGGAACAAAGAGATTTCGGAACATAGAGATTTCGGAACATAGAGATTTCGGAACATAGAGATTTCGGAACATAGAGCGGTCACCCTCCAGTTAGGATAGGTCGACAGGAGCTCTACCGACAGCCACGGTTGAGCAGGGGGTAGGGCAGCCCCACAGACTCCTGGGGTGGGGTAGGTATTGAGCGTGCCTATTGAGACCTAGCTTTAATTGAGTCCAGGGGTAAACTTGGACAAGAACATGATAGCTTTTGGTAGTATTGGGCAGGTTGAAAACAGGTCGTTGTTTCTTGGTAGCTTAGACATTAAGACTGAGTCTCAATGGAAAGACAGATGACAGTTTCATTGAAGTGAAGAATGTTTCAGCGAGGGTCCTGGGTCCATAAGCCAGTGGGGGGTGGAGCTGACTGCCGGATTGATGTCCGTGGAAAGCCAGACATTCGGGCAAATGTTGCCGGTTAGCGGGGATGTTTGGGCGTCATGAAGGCTCAGCTGATAGCAAGGTCAGTTAAATCCTACCCCCAGAGCTTAGCTTGTGTTAGTGATAGACTAGAGACGAACATCTGAAATTAGTGTAGGGTCTAGTGAAGGTAGCAAGACGGTGTGGCCAGGTTGTACGATGCTCTACCTTGCAGGAGATAAACCCAGACAGTGGCGAAGCGAGAGTCACTTATGGAGGGTGTAAATGGTCCAGACACGGTGGAGGAGACGCCACAAAGGGCACCCCACCAACGAAGGACCAAGGATTCAACGGGCCTGTGACCTGATCCCGACAAGCCACACCGGCAGCCAATTGGGCACGGACAGGACACAGCCGCCGTGAGGACAAGGAGGCGAGGGGAGCAGGGGAGAGACAACTGGCGCACCTGAGCAGAGCAGACCCTAGAGCAACAACAACGACCGGAGTGATGGTGACCCCAAGATCACGCAGATAATGACCTGAAAACGGACATTGTACCATGGACTTGATAACTGAACTCTTGATCCATTGACGAGATTTTCGATACAGATTTCATAGTATACTGTATGTTTTTCACATTGTGATTTAGACCTGATACTGGGAAGCTAGTGTTTCTCCACTCAGATCTGTTTGTCATATATCAATCAATTAATGTCACTGATGTAAACTGACTTATTACTGTTTTTTTGTTCTTTCATAATGATAGTTGCTATTGTAAAATGCGGGGACGCATTTGTTTCAAAGCAGGGGGATGTAATAGAGCCCATATTGACAACATCTGTTTAACATGATTCTTGGGAAGGTTTCTCAGAAATTAACAGGAATAGATAAACATCTTGTATTTTAGCTGACCAGTAGATGGGATAAGGAAGAACAAAGGGGCGATCACAGTTAATTAATGACCTGTCAAGTACATGTGGGAAGAATTTGTTTTGTTTACGTCAGCACCCAGCTAAGAGATAAAAAGAAGGAACACCAGGGATGAGGGGTCAGTTCAGACAGAGGAGACACAGAGACAGTCATGATGTGACAGAGAAGAATAAAGATCGTTCTCGGCCACGGCAGATCTTGTGCGTCTGTGATTCATTTTCTGCGCCGCCAGTTTCCACTTCCTTCATTACATTAGCATCATTTGAGTTTGGATCAGAGTTAGCCCTAGGAGACACCCGATCGCAATCTGTACTAGTAGATCGGAGTTGGCCCTAGGACCAGCTCCGATTGCGATCTCTCCTTGGAGAATCGACGATTCTACCAGATCGTGATCTCTACTGTGACATATATACCCCCAAATGGCCCAGGGTTAGGGCGGGCAGGCCGCCTGCCTGGCACAGAAGCACTCAACATTGGGAGCACTTACAGCCATGCCAGGCAGGGACATGATATGCTGATCTCCAATAAGATTCTACGGTGCCATGGGGTAGTATCAAAGCTGGTCAAGGAATATAGCCGGTCAAACTTGAAAGGGAGTCAGACGGGCACCGGTTGCATACACACTCCTAGGCCAGCTTCACTCCTCTGCCAGCTTTTGATACAATCTTATGCTACCGTAGGATCTGCTTGGAGATTAATGATACACAGACTTTTGCATCAAAATTCCAATTCTAATTTCCAACATTCAACAACTCAAAATTCCCCCATCATTCCCCTTTGTCGCTCCATTACAAATCTGCAAATGAATTTCAAACTCAAAGACTACATTGGAAGAATATCAGCCAAATGAAAATTACTTAAAAATTGAAAGGAACATGGAAGAATAATCTAAATGGGTTCTTTACACCCATCTCAAAGTAAGCATGATTATAGCTATAACTTGCACTCTGCAACTTGTTATGTTAATGAAAAAGTTCCAAACCTTCTGCTGGTTGCCTGATCCCACAATCAGTACAAATCATATATCAGCAGGTAACTTTTAACTGTTATATGTAACTTGAATACTGGTTATACCAGCTATATAGATAAGAAACATGCAAATTTGTCTCAATGGATGTAATCAAACCAGATGTCCATTGCTTATCTCTGATGCACAGTGACAGAAGCGAGATGCACATGCACGGTATGCCAATTACCCTAACCAGTCCCCATGACAACCTGTCGTACTGCCCAGTCCAGAGGTTTAGGTTTGTCTGGAACAAATCTGTATTTCAGTTGGGGTGAAAGGTCATTATCAGGGCTAAAGGTTACTGGGTTAAAGGTCGTCACATTGGGTATCACTGGTTTAAGGTTAGCACACTGGGTGGTAGGGTGTCACACTAGGTGAAAAGTAACTATCGATATTGAACAATGGTCATTCCATTGGGTTAAAGGTTATACTGGGTTAAAGGTCATATATTGGGTGCTTGTCTTTCCTTTGTTGCCAAACATCATCATAGCCAGAGTAACTTGTCAGTTCGAAGTTTACTTGAGTAGGGAAGTGGTCAATTATTAGCTAGTCAGACTTTACACAAAATATATTAGCTGGCCACAAAGTACACTTGAGATAAGTAATCTACAGAACTGCTTCTAATAAGTGCAACAATACATTGCAACTTTATGGCCGTTGTCTACACATCGTTAATTTCAGACAGAGTCCACAGACGACATAGACTGTTGACTCAACAGAAATAAAAGTGTGCATGTTGATTTTTGGCACACCTGTGCCCACCAGGTGAGGTAGAGTTGTTGACCTGAGCACATACACCTGTGTGTGGAATAGGTGAGACCATGTCTACCTGTCATATGTCATTAACTTTGACAGGTCAAGGTGACTGATCTATGTTGAGTTTGGAAAGAAAGGAAAGGAAATTAGAGTCTTCTTGGCAGCAGTTGACAGAGATGAAAAATGTTATGATGTACAGTATTTACAGGTACAGAGTTTAAGAGAATTTCAAGTTAAAATGGTGCATTTCTAAGGTATCTTGAGGGGCAAAGTTACTCTCAGAGAGGTCACAGTATAACTATAAGACTATGACCACAAATGACCTTGTGGCATCCCTGGTCAATTAGAACTTCATGTTTGTCAGTGTATCTGTTCCCCAGTGTAAGGGCGGCTGGTTTGTCCAATTTCTTGTTATTTTAAGAAAAGCGCGTCCAGATGACACCTGAACGCATGCCTGGCTAAAATTAAAAAGCCTGCCTGGATGTCAAACCTGGATAAATGTACTGCTGTGTATATGAATACTTGTTGAACATATACACAAGATATACACAAAGAATCTAACCCAGGCTGTTAGCCTGGCATGTGCCAAGACATCTTTTTTTCTTAATGTACTAAAAATAAGAAGCACTAGACGCCCTTACACTGGGGAGTAAATCCTCTGACAAGCGGGAAATTCTGAATGACCAGGGATGTTACTAGGTCATTTGTGGTCACAGTCTTCTACTGTGACCTCTCTGACAGTAATTTTGCGCCTCAGGTTACCTTAGAATGCACCATTTTACCATTGAATTCTCTAAAACTCTGCACCATGGAAGGTGGATGCCCCCAGACCCCCTATATTACATGGTCCCTATGTCACCTACCGTGGCTCACCAAGAAATTTGGACCAACTATGATAAAATTCTAGCTTAAAGCCTGCTGCTGTACACTATATTATATATGAATACTTGTTGGATACGTAAGCTGCATTTAGAGAACCTAACCAAGTTTGTTTTTTGCACACAGGGTGAGGTTACTAAGAACAGGCAGCATCGAGGTCCAGAGCAACGGCACCGGCCCCTTCCTGGTGGATCTTGTGGAGAATAAGGAGGAAGCCGAGAGTCTTAAGGGTCTGGGACACAACCCTTGGAGCTTAAGATGTCACAAGAAACAGCTGGCCGAGATGAGAAAGACGGCGCCGAACAGCAAACTGCACAGTATCCTTTTTCAGAAGGTTTTTTTTTCTTGTTATTTGTATATATGCATATATTATACAGGGCAACAAAAATCCCTTTTTGAAATAGGTACACCTAATCTAAAAATGTAAGGGAGACAACATAAAATAAGAAGAATGCCAAAAAAACATAATTACAAACCCTACTGCACAGCTCAAACTTTGGGTGCACTAGGGTTTGATTTTATCCCTCATCTTGACCAAGGCCTACACTTTTTGTACTCCTCTTTCTTGCTCCCTTGATGATTCCTTGCATGTGATGTTTAGAATTAATGATAAAAAAAGTTTTGCACAAGGAAATGCAGAAGAATTAGGTGGAATTGTTGGCCGAAGATTTTAGTAAGAATGACCAAAAAAAGGCAATACTAACTACCAAAGTATCTTCCTTAACCCCTTGGCTCAGAATTTATCCTCCTAGAAAACGTGACGTCCCAGTTCGTGTACCCGTGTATCCTAGACCTGAAGATGGGTACCAGACAGCACGGGGACGACGCCACGGAAGAGAAGAGAAATCGACAGATGGAAAAATGTGCGTCAACAACATCCGCCAGCATCGGTGTTCGTGTGTGTGGCATGCAGGTAGGTTTGGGCCTGAAATTGGCTAATTAAGAAATGAAGCATTAAGCAGAATACACAGTATTAAAACAACAACAAATTTTGTACCCAATGTCTTGTAAATGTGATGCTTTTTATGTATAGATATAGTGGAATTTGGACCTATTCAGTGACATTTTCAAGCATACTTTATTTCTGTTTTTTTTTTTAATTCTAGTCAATACAAGCTGACTGCTGTTTACCCCTGTGTCAGGGACCCCAGTAGCAGAATAATCAAATACTGGATACTACTACTACTAGTACTACTAATCTACTACTACTGCTACTAATGGACTCTTTTTACTTCTTTTCCAGGTTTACAAAGCAGAAACCGGACACTTCCTTTGTCGAAACAAATACTACGGACGGAAACTGACAGAAGACGGCTTCAAACACACGCTTCAGCAGTTCCTAGACAACGGACAAGACGTGGTGGCTCCCAAAATCATCGCCCAGCTCCAAGAACTCAAGTCAATCCTGGAGAAACATCAGACGTACAGATTCTACTCCAGCTCTTTGCTGATCATTTACGAGGGGAATAACTGCTGGGGAGGGGCAAACCGGGTGGAAAATGAGGACTTGTGTGCCAGCCACCGTGCCGCCGGCGTGGCGGTGAAAATGATCGACTTTGCGCACAGCACGTACAAGGGTTTCCGTGGCGACCGGACGGTCCATCAGGGCCCGGATAAGGGGTACATCTTCGGACTGGAGAACCTGCTCAGAGTTTTCCACGAGATCGTGGAGGAACGGGGAATTGTAGATGAGCACGACACGTAAAAGTGAAAAACTTCCCCGGAAAAAAAATCATACATATCCTCTCCTGCGAAACCCGCCACTTTTTAGTATCAAGCAACTTGCCCTTGGCATATCTGCCTATGATCCACCCTTCTTACTGTGTTAGCATTGGCAAGATGTCTCCAGCCAATGACATTGCTGCTTGCAGTAAAGAGACAACATGATTGGCTGGTAGCTGTTAATATTGGCCAGATGTCTCCAGCCAATCATATCGCTGCTTGCAGTAAAGATAAAACATGATTGGATGGTAGCTGTTAGCATTGGCTAGATGTCACCAGCCAATGACATTGCTGCTTGCAGTAAAGAGACAACATGATTGGCTGGTAGCTGTTAGTATTGGCCAGATGTCTCCAGCTAATCACATCGCTGCTTGCAATAAAGAGACAGCATGATTGGCTGGTAGCTGTTAGCATTGGCTAGTTGTGACCAGCCAATTATGTTGCTGCTTACAGTCAAGAGGCAATGTGATAATGTGATTGGCTGGAACTTTCCCTCACACAACAGAAGGGGGGCGTCTGATTGGTAGATGGCTAACCAGTGTTAGAGCAGAGAGAAGATCAGAATTTCAGTCATGTATGCCTGGGTCATTGCTTGAAACAGAAAAGTGGCGGTGATCTTGTATTGAGGGGATGCAAAAAATGGACTTGGTCAAATGCTGATATTTTGGTGATATTATTGATAGAAATGTCTCAGTTTAGACAGAGCTTCAGACACTCATTTTTAAGCTAGCTTGTATAAAAAGCTCTTTAAGCAACAACAGTTTTAAGATTTCTAGAGTCTTTTGAAAGACCAAAGTTGTTTAGGAATATGTCATAGACATAGTACTGATATATACACTTATTGGTATAGAGTATTTGTCCAAAGAACCTAAGACAGTCTACTGAAAGGCAAAAGTTGACATATTTAGACAAAAAAAGTCTATGTACTTAAAATATAAAGAAATGTATGTGGTGTAGCTTATTACATGGTCCTCACAAACAGTTGTATCCTTTGTTGGGTGTCCTTGTTTTCTTTCATGGCCACATTCATACATGTATATTGTGAACTCAATGGAGCTGTGGCTATTTTTAATATGAACACACGCATCCCTTGCAATAAATAATTGTACTCTCATCTTGATAGTATTTAAGTCTGTGTATGTACTGATAGTTTTTTATGTTCAGGTGCTATAAAACTTTTGTATGTTAGAACTTTGAAAGAAGTTTCTGTTCGATGATAACTTGTTCAGTGAAGTTTTTGTTTCTCTGATTTCGTTGTGTGCTGTAGTAGTCATGGTACTACAATGTAAATGTAGGGCCTGAAATGCCAAATATATCAATTTATAGACACATTGCTAAGATTTCAGGTGTATGCATTAATGGCTTTGACTTGCAAGTACTGTCATGTCATCATGTTATCCCAAAGCAGATGTTAGAATGGGAGATTATTTAGTTGTCTTACAGCTAATCGTTGTGTAATCATGGCAAACAGAGAATGCCTCAATTTTCCCCCTGCTTCTGCTAGAAGATTGCATTTTTCAATTGTTGTTAAGGTTCCAAAAGACAAATGTCTACATTTTCTGGTGTATGTTAGAACAACTTGCAGTTTCAGAAATGTCTAGAAGCAGATGTAATTGGAAGTTGTATATTTACAGCCAATCTTTGTAAAAACAAGGCATCCAGGAAATTTTGTATTCCCCCATCTCGACACATGCTAGAAGATAGTGCCTTTGTTGTAACGGCCATTAAGTGTTAAAAGATAGAATCAGAAACCCCCCCCCCCCTCTTTGGTTCAAGCAACAAGGCAAAAATGCCAGGGCAATGTTGTACATGTAGTAAAGTCCCAGCAGAAGTTTCACCCATATAGCAAGTGCTGTGGGAAGAGGACTAAAAAGTGACACATTGCAGAGACATCTTATAGTGCATTGTGTCAGTAAAAGAATATGCTAGCATTTAATAGTAAAAGCAATAACTATAATTGTTTTATACTTGTAATCACCAAGTAATATATGCTAACATCCTTATACTATTGGGGAGGATTCACTAATAGTTCTGGTAAAAGGTGTATGTAACCCCCCTCCCCTATGCATGAAATGATAGCCCCCTAGCCAAAGAGGCCTTTAAAAAGAAATAGTTTATTAAGCTGATATTATATTAATGGAAGTATATTTAACTTAACACTATGGTGACATATGGAGATATGGATTTCTAAAATTTTCATTCCATACTTTGCTAGCCCCCCAAAACGCTTAAGATAGTGATTACAGCATACTTTGTCCCTTGCTGAAAAAAAGCAAGTTACTTGTTTTTGTATCCTCATGCACTTTCGTTAGGCACACACGATTAATTTTCTTTTGTTCTTGGATGTTTTGAAGTGAAACTAAGCAAGACTAAAGGACCACAATGTTAAGACAAACACTTGACTCTCATTTATTCACTGACTTGTGTGAGCAAGGACGGGACTTTTCACTTGGTGTGTTTTCATGTTGAATTGTCCAAATTGAACCTTATATTTTTTACATCCGAGAACCAACAAATTAGAATGGTGTAGCCAAACTAGCTTGCATTTCAGGGTTATACTGTATGTACAATTTACATTTGTATATCTTATAAGTGCAATATGTATCCAAAACATGTTAATTTATGCACTTCTTAACCACTGTACTTAGTATAGTAAGCCTATGCGTAAAAGTGTATATATACCATAAAGTGTTATGGTAGAGAACCCAATCCATTATAAGGAGAGGTTATATATATAATATCA
>NC_049988.1:19564179-19566319 GCF_000003815.2 Branchiostoma floridae
TAGACTAGTGCCATCTATCGGTTTGGACAAAGTAGTGCACATAGCTTCCATGCCTTTGACGGTACTATCCAAGCAGAGGTTCGGCTCCGGCTGGCTTCGGCGTGCTTTTAATTTTAGGCATCTTTATCGGGCTTTCCATTTTGTGTTGTTTTCTTTATGGCTTCCAACCAACATAAAGAAATCAGCAAAATACTAGTAGCGAGATAGAAACGCTTAAAATACGTCAAAAACAACCTGAGCCGAACATCATGCTTTGTACCACTAGACACTTCATAGGATCTTCATAATATGCTCAGAAATATATGCAACTACGTTTGGGGGTTAAAAGAAGCAAGGAGACTATAATTGTACTAAAGGGAAAACCACTACTATCGTCAAAAACAGCCTTCCTGTGATATCTTACTCATACCCTGCTAAACAAGCAAACTCCAAGGACAAATGTGTTATGTAAAATACCTGAGTGTATATTTGCCTACAAGATAGATCCGTAGGAACATACGTGTACGTAATCAGTTATCTGTCTGATTCAGCTGGACGGACGGAACACATAAGATAAGGGGTGCCAGTAGTCCTAAATCAACATAAATGATAACCCCATCAGGGGCAAAGTTGTGGAGGCAAAGTTGTATGGCGGTTCAGGGGCATAATAGGGAGACGATACTGTATTTTTTTTTAAATCTTATCTATTAGTTCAGCTGTATACATCCAGACGATACTGGTTTGATCCACTCACACCGGGAAGGGCCCCTACTCATTTCGATATGTGTGGTGGGTTCTTTAACGTGCTCGAGGTCTGGCTCTCCCCAAACACACGTGTGCAGGACCTTCCGGAACGGGACCGAGGATGATGCGGAATACACCGTGTTGCATTTTATTTATAATGGCGCATACACACCTGTCAGTACACACGCATTTCAATGCAAAATGCGCCCGAACTTGAGAAAAGGTTGAGGCCTCGATCGAGCAAAAAATCCGGTATTCGACGGAACATAGCTAAACCCGTACAGACTATTACCAAGAAGATAGAAGAAGCCCGAACGTCTGTGGTAGACTAGATCTGTGATACTTTTATCTCTCTCTCTCTCTCTCTCTCTCTCTATATATATATATATATATATATATACATAGATATAGATATATATTGTCTTGTTGTCGGACAAGTACTTAGCATTAGCTCGGTTCGACAAAAATGTACAATAAAGGTCTTCATTTATTTATTACCTTAATGACCTAGTTATGGCATAATGTAAAATACTTAACGAGTCGGAACACCCAGGTATGACATAAAACTGTTTGTAAACCATCATTAAACACATCACGCGTGTCCGGAGCAGGCCGGATAAGTCCACCCTTAAACACACATGCTGCAGTAACGGGGGTATATAGATAACCGTTATATCTGAAGATGCGCATGAAGAAATCGATCTCGACCTTTCTGGAGATACATCTGTAACGCACCGCAGATCTATGTGAGTACCATAATCTACCATGTCTTTCGCACCTTTTCTCAAGTCTAGACCTCTTTATGGAACGGATTCATTCACACTAGTAGGTATGAGATCTTCAAATTCTTGTTTAACGTTTTTTTTACTCAAGAACGTATGACGAAGACAAAGTGGCGCTGCACTCAAGTTATAAAAACTTATTTTAACAGCGCCACATAACAAAATACAACAAGTAAATGAACTCAGTTAATCAACATAACAGTGCGCCACCACCCCAAGAGATAAAATTGTTGAATTTCTTTCCCACAGCGTAAACCCTGTCAGCATGTTGGTACTTGTACTCCTGTCCCTGGTGGCGGGCTCTCAGGCCTTCCACACCGGCGCACCACGACAGGCTTGCCGCGACGGGAACCCGAGCCACTACCCCGGCAACGCCCAGCACTCCGACCTGCCGTTCGCTCTCACCGGGGGAGCCTACAGTCCCGGGCAGCCGATGCAGCGTAGGTTTGTCTGATAACCTGCAGGAAAAGCGGAAGTTAGTTACCGATAGCAATAAATGCCTGGTTGCTTTGTGCATTTTAAAAAGACATCGATGAACAGATTTGTCACTCGACGTAGATATAATTGAGTACTTGGCTTCGACTAGAGAAAAAAAATTACGGGGGTATCGCGGCAGTTTTCTGATGAAAAAAAAG
>NC_049988.1:19570093-19595326 GCF_000003815.2 Branchiostoma floridae
TTAGACCTCGCTGACATCTCCGGCAGAGCTAAATTCTTGATTTGTAAAGCCGGCTTAACTGAAACTGAGTATATATTTGAACAAATGCATGTTGTTTTCTGCAGGGTGACTGTTGTTGAAAGTTACAACGCTTTCTGGCATCCCAAGTACTTCTTCGTCCAGGAAAACGGAGGTAAGGCCACAGCAAGTAAATTTTATGGATGACATCCTCTGCAGACTGCAAAAATAATGAGATAGGGCGAAAAAAAACAAGATGGGTAAAAAAAAACAAGATGGCAAATTTTCAAAATAAACAATGTAACAAGACTTGAAGTGACAAAATATGGCATCGCAGTCAACAAGGCATTCATTCCTGTACTTAAGAAGTGCACCAGTGTAGCTAAAGTGACGCTAGTGTTGTAGACTGGTATCATTAACCATGTTGACAACTACACTCATAGCTTCCATAGTTGTGCCACTTTTACAACCTTTCTATCAAGTTGCACCTCTGCAGCTACAGTCAATGCTACAGAGTCTCTAGTGTCAATTCTACATTCAATGATTAGGTTTCAACACAACCTTTGCCCATTTTCGTCTATCCGGCCCTCCCTGAAGAAGAAAAAAATTCTTGTTTTTTTTTCTGAAATCAGGCGAAAATTAATGAGCGCGCGGATGTCATCCATAAAATTTACTTGCTGTGGCCTAACGCACATTTTCCAATTCCCGAATGTTACATAGTCTTTTATTATGTACACTTCACGATTGAGATTAAAACCCATGTCTTCAAGACATACCCAGCCGACCATCTGCTAATGTAGTGGTACACCTTTTTAGATATTTCATATTTCATTTTACCGTTATTTCTATGATTTATTTGTTTATACTTGTTATTATACATGTAGTATGCTTGTTATTATAATTGTTGTTGACACTATTATTATTATTACTAATTTGTACAGCTGCTATTGTTTATCATCATTATGATTATTTTTCTATTTTCATATAAGTAATCGGTACGGGAGGCAACTAGTAAAGGTGTTCACCTGTTTTGCCTCACCACCATTGTGTACATGGTCAAGTTCAAATAAATATGAATAAAAAAAATGCCGGTGGAGAGTACTTAAAGCCATTTGCCAAATAGGAACGTTAGAGGTAAATCCATGCATAAATCATAGATAGGCTCTCATGTAGCCTGATGTATTCTTTGGTCACGATTTGAACCTGATGTATTCTTTGGTCACGATTTGAAAAAAAAGCAAAAGTTCATCTGAAGCACTTTACGGCACCTCCCTGTTTTTCGTTGCCGGGCCCCTGGCTGATCTTAGCTACGAGTTTTAGAAATGGAACAGGGGCCCAGCCGTGGCCCAAAATAGTCCGGTAGCCGCGAGGTATTCCACGCGGTCACGCCCGAAGCCGAAGGTGAAGAAAAATAGCCCGGAGGGGCCCTTTCTTTCAAAACATGAAGATAGTTATTCTCATGGTGTTGTTTTCTCTCCCCCTCCCCCACCTTCATGTTTTTAGACGTTATCACCGGTTGAGGCCTGACGTCACTGCTGACGTCATTGCTGACGTCACTGGACACTAAGCTAAGAAAAAGGAAAAGACGACGACCAGTCACAACTTCCACCACATCCTGCCATTGACATCCTTACTCAGTTACTATGTTTTGTTCAGATGTGCATCTTGACAAAGTGTTATCATTAAACACCATATATGGAGCTAGACACAGATGTTGCTTCGTGTGCTCAGTGTGTTGGCTGTGAAACTTCGGTTCAATTCTGGCTAGGGCATCTCGGTTGGGGTTGCACCCATGATTTCGGATGGGGCGTGAAATTTAAGTCCCGTGTTCAAGGAGGTGACTCGAGCACGTTAAATTGGAAGGGCTAGCAACTCATCCCTACCTTGAATAGAAAAAAAAATACCCTGGTATTGAAACCTGCTATCTATGTGTCATTACAGAGGTCTGAATGATTGAAGAATGATATAGGATTATACAGAAGCTTATAAAAAGTTTTCAGTAGAAATTGGTCCGAATTGGCTATCATTCAGGGCAAAGAGAATTATGTTATCGGTCAAAGCGGCCTCGAGGACTTCCTGTGATATCTTACTCATAGCCTGCTAGACAACAGATGGTTCCGCTCGCATGGTTCTATGTATATATATTTGCCTGCATAACAAATATTAACTCATGAAATCAACTATACAGAACCCATATGAGAAGGAGCGTTAGTGTTCTAGAGGATACTGATATATAAGTTCACATTGCGGTCGCGGACTCGCTAAAGATTCGCGTGCAGGAACAACTACTTCAGTCTGTCGCCTTAGGTTCGCTCTTAGGTCATGTTGATTTGATTATATCGATGACATCCGCGTTATACGATCCAAACCATCTGTAACTTGCTGTGAATTGTTTGTTATTGATATTGTTAATCTATGTGTAATCTTTTAGAGAGGTCATGTTAATATTAGCATGTTTCTAAAGTGCACCACCCTTCTGTCCTGTACTGTACGTTGTTGATCAATAAGAAAATAATGAGAGCGGGCGGCGCACGCGAAGTGCCTTCAATTTTTTCGATGGAAGTCTGTATTATGCCTACGTCATATTTCCAAACCGGGCCCGGCCAGGCAGAATTCGGGATCGAAACGTATGGCATAAAAGACACCAAACTACACAAGACACAAAGAGAAAAGTCGCGGAAATTATTTGTGAATATGTTTACGTATACATTCCTATTTTTCGGTCACACAAACACCACGGTCGGGCCCCGGTTTGGAAATGTTACGCTTACCCTATGCAACTCGGAACCCCCGCAAACTACGACTGTGTCCGAAACACTAGTATCAAACGTTATCTTGGTCCGGGTGTTACATTACGCAATATATCGAGAGGCCCGGAACACCCGTATCGCCCGTTATCGCTAGAATGTAGGCCGAGATCATAACATAAAATACTGACCGAGACGGAACACACAGGTATGACATTAAACTTTAATCACCACCACACACAACGCGTGTCCGGAGCAGGCCGGATATCCACCGTAAAGCACACACTCTACACTATATATCTGAAGATACGCATGAACTTAGAACTTTGAAGTCGATCGCGAATTTGCTTGGAGCAACACCTGTATAACGCTCCGCAGCTCAATGTGAGTACCAGTCTAGCTTCGCTGTGGTGCTTTTCTTTGTTGGAAAGCTCCTTTCTGACCATTTCCCTAGTCTATACCTCTTATACACGCAGAAAGAAAATCTAGCCTAGTAGAAATTGGCCAAAATAGGAAAAATAGTCGGACAGAATTGAGAATTTGTTAGGTACAATTTGTTTCATCACGTTTGCACAATTCGATATCTATTAATTGTCCGTAGTTATTAGAAAATAAATGATTTCGTCTAGTTAAAAACATTCTGTGATAGCTACAGACAATTAGTATGATATCAAAATGTGCGAATGTTCTTTTGCAACTTTAATCATTTTGCATAAGAAAAAACAAAATTTCATTGCAGTGGTATGTACCAAAGTTCTGTCTTTTCTCGTAGAAAATGTAACAGGGGCGATAGAATTTGGTGACTTTGAATTCTTTCATGTCCTGCTATCAGTGTTCAGTGCAAGTACAATTCTTTATTCATCCATTGGTGAGAAAAGATACTCTCCAAGCAGAGGTTAGGCTCTGTTTTTATCACATTTTTTAGTCGTTTTTATCGGCCTTTCTATTTTGTACTCTTTCTTGATTTCTCGCAGCCGCATGTGAGCAAAATGTTTCAAAGTAGTCACCAAAACCAATAAGGTACTAGATCTTGTCAAATTTATTTCAATTCTTTATCCCACAGTCTAAGCTCTCCAATGATGTTGGTGCTGTTTCTCTCCGTTAATGTTATTCCGCTATCAGTATTCAGTGCAGCTATTGTTCTTTATTAACCCATAATGATAAAAAAGGAAGGTTAAGATGCCAATATAGCCAGTGAGGTAATACACAAAAACCAATGAGGTACTAGATCTTGTTAAATCTATTTCAATCCTTTATCCCACAGTCTACGCTCTGCAATCATGTTGGCGCTGGTTGTCCTGTCCCTGGTGGCCGTGTCCCAGGCCTACCCGACCGGTGCCCCTATTGACGCATGCGCAGAGGGAATCCCGAACCACCATGCACAGGCAGCAGAGCTAGATATAATGCCGTTCGCTCTCACCGGCGGGGCGTATAGTCCAGCCCAGCCCATGCAACGTATGTATACGTTATATAAATAAATAAATATATATATATATAGCTGGGACGCGATAACGTTCGATACAGGTCTTCCGGACCGCGTGATAAAAAGCCGTACCACACAGTCTTCGAAGTTTTATCACACAGGCTTCTGGCTCGTTCTCATTTAAATGTAAAAAATGCTGTCGCCTGACTTAACGATTTGATCTGGGGCAAATTATAGACAACATCACTGGCCCCTTCGTCTTTTCACAACCCTTGTAATTTAAAAAAAAAAAAGATGCATCACAACATTCATATCGGTTGAGGGCTTGGAAGATTATTGTAGACATGGGTTGGATTTCACCCCCTAAAAATGGCTGTTGCCTGTCATTCAAATAGTAGCACAAATGTAACAATTCAGTTCCTAGAATGATTGGTGAAGCCAGCTATCCAGGCCCTCTGACCGATCACGTCAGATCAGTGGTTGGTTCTTTCAGTCTACTTGAAAATCCTACCGTATCAAACTCGTACGACGATCGCACGACCGATGGGACCGCGCCCTTGATAAACATCCATACATTAATTCCTTTATTCGATGTTTGCAGTTACTCTGAGCGGAGCCGGTCGTTTCCGTGGGTTCCAGATGAAGGCTTCAGTGGGCACTTTCCTGGTTCGTTCGCTTCCTTCTTTAATAGGCCATGATGATTGGATTATGATTGGATGTCATCAAAAAAATGTTTCGATCATACTGTAAATCGTACAAAGCAGCTGCAAAATGGGAATGTACTGCCGTAATGTGAAAAATAGTAGGATACGGATACTAATATTTTAAAATGTAAAAAAAAATTGAAGAATCTGTTGTTCAGTCATTTGCTGAAACTTTTTTTGCCAAACTGTGTGTGTGTGTGTGTGCGCGCGTGCGTGTGTGCGTGTGCGCGTGTGTGTCTGTATGTGTGTGTGTGTGTGTATGTGTGTGCATGTGTGCGTACGTGTGTGTGTGTGTGTGCGTGCGTGTGTGTGTGTGTATGTGTGTGCGTGTGTGTGTGTGTGCGTGTATGTGCGTGTATGTGTGTGCGTACGCGCGCGCGTGTGTACATGTGTGTATGTGTGTGTGCGCGCGAGCGTGTGCAACTCTTTTTTGGGCCCCCTAGCCGCTTGTTATGGTACTGAAGCGGAACTCGTGTTCCGGAAAAGTTATGGGTACGTTTTTGGTTAGTAGATAGCTCTAACTTGTAGTCTGTAGTCTGGAAGAAGTGACATGGGTTTCGTACTGTTTCTGTGAGTCAGTTTGTCTGTGTTTCTGTGGGTATACCCATATGCTTAAGGCAGTCTGTTGGTACCGACGATGACGTCACTGCTAGCTGTCCGCATGAGCTCTGCTGTGGCTATACCCATATACTATGTAAAGGTAACTCAACACCCCAAACGTACCACAGTCTCGTTACGTCTTACCGATTCGTGACATGTCTGTTTCCTCTTTTTTCTTCTTCTAGAACGCCCCGGCCGGCACGCAACTCTTCCGGTGTTTGAACAACGCGGACACGGTCACCCACAGCGACAACTCCGCAAAGGACTCCGTCACTGTGACGTACCTGCCACCAGCAAACGCCTTCGGACCAATCGGCATCAGGTACCTATTCAAATAGACCAATCAGCACCAGTTATCCATTCCTGCAGACCAATCAGCATGAGATACCAATTCATATAGATCATTCGGCGTGAAGTACCCATTCACATAGACCAATTAGCATGAGATGATCCAGTCGTTCAAATACACCAATCAGCATGAGGTACCCATTCATATAGATCATTCGGTGTGAAGTAATTATCCATTCAAATAGACCAATCAGCCTGAGGTAATCTTGTAGACCAATCAGCGTAAGGTACTGATATACTATACCAAACCAATCAGCAGGAGGTATTGGTTAGACCAACCCGGGGTATGACCGTTACGTATGGTAGCACGATAAGTTGACTTCAGATCGTATGAGTAGGATTGTGAAGTTTACCCATTGGGTGTATGAATGCGCGCGACCTTCCAGCTGGCTCTGTGTGACTCGGCTGCAGTTCCGTATAGCCTCGCATGGCCCGATTTAAAAGAGGGCGTCAAAACTAAAAAAAAAGGACAACTTTTTTTTTTGTTTTTCAGTTATTTTGTAGATTCAACCCTCAACTTCAACATACGAGTTTGTCGTACTTCAAAACTGCACCCTACTATAATTTTACCGGCATTGATCTGGGTCACCTTGTGGTCCTTAACTATAGAAATCCCCATAGGCGAAAAACTGTGTTCTGCTACCTTGAAGCAGAATTCTAGATCAAATAGCACAAGATATTAGAGTGCATAAACTAGTCGTATGGTCAGAATCAGCCTGCGGATAGTTCTAATTATTGTTACTGAGTTTTTTCAAACAATAGCTACGCAAACAACTGGATATGATTTTGGAAAATGGTACTCCATGATCTTATCCAATTGCTTGTCATGAGTAACTATTTTCAAAAGTATTTTCTTTCTCGCGGACGCACAAGGACAATGTGGCACTGCGTTCAAGCGTAGTAATCTTAACAGTGCCATAACAACGAATCTGTGGACGGTAAAGGCAGTCGCGTAGCTTTTTTGAGGCTGTATTGGCACTGTATTGGAAGGTGAAGCCTTTCACCACCTTTCACCTCCTCAACCGAGCGTTTCATTACCTTTTACCTCCACAATGGAAGTCTGGTACCCATTTCTACACCAGGGTAGGGTGGGGGCACAAGGTAGGTCACATGAAAGGATTTCAAACCTAGGCCGAGCACTCTGGCGTTTTGCCACTCAATCCCACTAGAGTAACTCTTACATGGCATCTATTATTACCAGGATGTCTAAACAAACGCTTGATTTCTTTTCTGCAGGGTAACTGTTGTTCAAGACTTCGATGTTTGGTGGAATCCAGAAGTCTTCATCCTGCAGCGAAATGGAGGTAACGCATATCTTACGCTTTCAAACTTTCACAAACTCTTTTATTGAAAATAAACTATGTATTGAATCCACTTTTTATCAGCGGAAACATTCCTACGCAACGCCATATCTTTAATAATTTGTGCTGAATAGTTCCTAATGAAACTAGACAAACCACCAATAATAAAACATATCTCTTTTATCTCCAACAAAGCTAAAAAGGGAGAAGTTAAATCTATCTAAGGAGGTTGAAAGAACCTCCTTGATTTATCTAACGATAGTTTTATCTTGTATCTGTTCAATGCATTTACTCCCACATGTCTTGTTGTGACCTGTACTTGTCCCCATTGTGTTGCCAAAATGTGCAATAATTAAAGGTCTTCAATCGATAATATTAACTAACGAAATAGATAAGCTCTAATGCTCCCATTTCCATTTCTCTTTTGCAGACGTTATCACTGGTTGAAGTCAAGACCCGGCCGCCGACAATTAAAGGATACAAAGCTACACGTTACGACAATTAGGCAATGGCAAGATAATAATACCAGTCAAAGAACATCGACAGCACACTTATTCAGGCAATAGTCTGCACATTCACAATGTGTTATTTGTGTTTGTTGATTCTCTGTTTGAATGTTTATTCTTTCCAATCCTGATTAAACACCAAATGGAGATGTGGCTTTGTGTATTGAATTTGTAATGTGGGTTGTGAAGCAGGGGTTTACGGAAAAGCCTGGGCCCAGGAGCTGGGCTGGCTAGCCTGAAAGACTACCTTTTGGGGGCCCCAAGGCTATGCATGGGGTTTGGCCTGTAGCTGCAGTCTTCTTTTTTTTTTCTTAGTAAAAACTGGGTCAGTGACAATTCCAGCTGTGGGTGGGATGGGGCTGGGATGGGGGAAATGTAACAGTTGATCATATTGCTGGGCTTGCAATGAACAGCTCATCCCAGTCTGTAAGAAACAAACCTAAACTAAATTCTAATTATTCCACCGAAAAAACTGGGAATGTTGAGATTGAAGAGAGGGGGTAACTGTTTCTAGGTGAACCAAAGAATACTAGGATGGGGGCACAACATCAAATTCAAAACAGATGTCTCACGCTTTGAAGGAGTGTGTCAATAATCGTTTGTTTGCAAAAAAGTTTGTGTGTGCATGCTGTGAGTATCTTGTCCATGTTATTAAGTAACTGAGGGTTCCTGTAGTAGATCCTGATTGTTAATTGCTTATTATAATTTCCTCATCCCCATTCTCCCATTAATATGATTAGCTGTCGCGTTCCATCTAGTCCACCCACAGCTGGGATTACCATTGACACAGTTTTTCTTCAAGGAAATTCCACTGGGGGCCCAAACCCCATGCATTAAGGGCCTCTGAAAGGGTAGAATGGCAACCCCCATGCCTATCCTTGGGGCCCAAAAAGGGTAGGCTGGCTACCCTGCAGGCTAGCCTGCTGGGCCCAGGCTTTTCCGTAAACCCTTGAAGCAGCGCCTCCTATCAATTCTAATGAATAATGCACAAACGATACCTTTGTACTGCCACACCAGACGCTTAAATGTTACTCTCCAAGCAGAGGTTCGAGTCGGACTGTTTTTTTTTTACATATTTGTAGGTATTTTGTAGGTATTTCTAGTTCGTACCTTTTTCTGTCATGACAGCTGGCCAAACGGACATGAATAAAACGGGCCAATTGCAAACTATGATAGAAAGCCGAACAAAAATGCCTAAAACACGTCAAAAAACAACTGCAAATACACCGCAAGCACCGCACCTTCACCCGTCATGTAATAACGTTCAATGTCGAAAACTTGGATAACTTACGTTTATGATGTAACTCACTGATCCTCACGCTTACCAAGGATATATTTCTCACCTCAGTCACTCTTCAGTAAGACAACTGGAGCCGCAGAATTCCCGTTTCCAACTTTTATTCAGTTTATCACATAGAGCAATTTCTTGAATATGGCTTCTTCAGTGGTCCAGGCTCACATGAGCACAGTCTACAAACTTTAGTGAAAAGTGAGCAGTTCTGTTTGACTTGATTAAGAACATTGAAAATGAATTTCCATCACTAAGTACCAGCATGCTCAGTTCTGACACTTTGTTTTGTATTTATCCATTCAATTCCCTTTAGGCCACAGCAAGTAAATTTTATGGATGACAATAGCGGGCGCATTAATTTTCGCCTGATTTCAGAAAAAAAAGATTTTTTTTCTTCCCAGATGGTCAACATGACGAGAAAGTACCAAAATGGGCAAATATGATTTGTTGTAGGCGAATGGTTGTACTTGTAGAAGTGACACTAGCCAGGTAGCCATGACTGTAGTTATAGAAGTGAAACTAAAAGTTTAGTTAGATAGTTGTAAAAGTTGCCCAAATATGGTTGCCATGTTGGCAGTCTACCACACTAGTGTCACTTTTACTACTTATTAATAAACACTAGTACTAGTCTTTAATACAGAAATGAAAGCCTGTGTAGGCTGTGATACCATGTTTCGTCGCTTTAATCTTCTTTTTTTACGTTTAGTTTACTTAAGTTCGTATAGTTGGAAAATTTACCCATCTTGTTGTTTTTTACCCATCTTGTTTTTTTTCACCCTATCTCACCATTTTTGTCGTCTGCAAATGATGTCATCCATAAGATTTACTTGCTGTGGCCTTAAGCTTAAGAATTTGAAATTCTTGCTGATGCAAAAAGATCTGTTGATCTTCTATGTATGATCTGAAAACTAAGGCGTGACTATATACCATTGTACAGTACCTGCTTCATATTGCTTTGGTGCCAATTCGTTACTAACATTCCATTCATTTGTTATTTTTTACTAGTTTTTCTACTAAGAAAAAAGCCTTCAGAATGTTTGGGAAAAGTACATTGGCATTGCTATAATACTACTTTGCATTTTACTGCTTAATGTTATAACGTACAGATACAGGCAGATATGGATACAGGTGCCATTTGGAACTATATTTCTATAACGCTAGGCTTTGCGTTTTGCTGGTTAGTTTACTGCGGATGGCTGGAGAGCCGCTGCCAGGGGTGGCTAGAGTTTCCGTTTGCCACCTATGGACGTCCTGAAAACAAGAACAGGGAAAATATGTGGAATGATGTGCTTTGTCATGGTTTGTGGCGAGAGCTCTGATGATCCAACGTGATTATTGTGATGAATATATAATAAACATGTGACATATTTACTAGACAGAAGGGTTTCAGGAAATGAGACGACTAAAAGAGTACCTGGAACAGCCTGGCATATGAAGTAAAATCGGAAATCGCATTATTCGTCGTTCCACTTGTCATCCATATTGTATATCCAGTAATGAACGCAATCTTGGTTGCCACCCTGGCCGTTGTTTGGTTGTCCCGGAGCCCAGTTGTAGGTCCCAAGTGCAGAACCATCCACCCACTCAAAGCTTCCCTCTTCGTGCTGATCATGCAGGCCGAACCAGAAGGCATACTTGTCGCTCACGGCATTGTGCAGGGAGATCAGGAAGGCGTTGGTCTCAGCGTCTCGGGGCATGGCGAGGGTGCCGCCGTCTTCACGACAAGCCGCGGCAGCATCGCTGAAGGTCTTAGGTGTATTGCGAAAGACCTTGTAGCAGATTCCGCTGAAAACTTCGTAACCTTTAGGACATGATGCTGAAAAAAAGTACAGTATGCCTTATTCAAAATATTTCCACTTTTAACGCTTAAACCTGTAATATTGCTTAGGTTGCCTTTAGCAGCCATAGGAATTAATGATGAAGAAAATGATATCATGCAATGGAGTAATCATAGGGTTTTAAATACCCGATGGTCAACTTTCCCCGCCTAAGGATATTTTATTTGTCACACATTATGTACAAAGTCATGATCAGAAGGCACAGGGCGACCGTCCAATCAGCGCTAGATCCACGCTGAATCATTACAAGACAAGAATTTTCCATTGTTATTTGCAACACATTTGGATTCTTTCATTCTCGTATGATGTTGGTAAATAGACCACCACAAATAGTAAACATAAACAAAGCAACTCAAACCCAACTTACCTGGGGTTTTACTTTCCTCGTGAAGACGCTGCTCCAAGGCGGCGGTTCGGCTTCGCTCTTTGTCCAAGTCGCGCTTCAAGGCGTCAACAGTGGCGGACAGTTGGCGCATGTCGTCTTGGTCGCGCTTCAAGGCGTCAACAGTGGTGGCCAGTTGACGTATGTCGTCTTGGTCGCGCTTCAAGGCGTCAACTGTGTTGGATAGTTGGCGCATGTCGTCTTGGTCGCGCTTCAAGGCGTCAACAGCGGTGGACAGTTGGCGCATGTCGTCTTGGTCGCGCTTCAAGGCGTCAACAGTGGTGGCCAATCGGTGCATGTTGTCTTGGTCGCGCTTCAAGGCGTCAACTGTGGTGGATAGTTGGCGCATGTCGTCTTGGTCGCGCTTCAAGGCGTCAACAGCGGTGGACAGTTGGCGCATGTCGTCTTGGCTACGCTTCAAGGCGTCAACAGTGGTGGAAAGTTGGCGTATGTCGTCTTGGTCGCGCTTCAAGGCGTCAACAGTGGTGGACATGTCGTCTTGGCTGCGCTTCCAGGCGTCAACAGTGGTGGACAGTTGGCGCATGTCGTCTTGGTCGCGCTTCAAGGCATCAACAGTGGTGCACAGTTGGCGTATCTCCTAAAGACGATCACCAAACTTAATATGAAAATTAATTGAAAACAGCAGCATGTTCAGTAATCCCATAAAAAAACACATCAGAAACAGCGTAAGAATTGCTTGCAAACAACTTAGTGATACAAGAGTGTTTACCTCTTTATTGATGAACGTCAGAGGGGCGAGTCCCACGGTCAACAGGCTCAGCAGAACGGCAATACCGGCGGCGATACTGTACTGGTGGGAGCGGATGAAGCTACAGAGGCTACGGCGGCCGCTGGCTTCAACCTGATACGTGCGGTCTGGTGGGAGGATAACTGAGATTAAGTTCTTATACCGACCCAGAAAGTTCGTAAATTATAGATAAATAGGTGAAAAAAGTACCTATGGCAGAGGAAATTAATGGTTTGCTCCCGATTACTTAAGCCCCGTTGGTAAAGATTCTCTTTTTTTCTAACATCAGTGGAATGATACAACGAAATACAGTTTTTTTTTTTTTTACTCAATGGTCACCACGTAACAAGGCCTGAAGGCCACTCAAGGTTACGGGTTACATGATTGGAACTGTAACAGCAACTCTTCGCCCTAGGTCAGAAACCAGCTGCAGGTCAGACCAGCCCAATTGCTAACTATGAGTGAGGACTGACCCAATAGGCGAAGCAGGGATTACGAGGGCTGCTCGGGAGATTCCCTACCCCTATTTTGGCCGGAATGGTTTGATCCGCTCGGGTGGATGTTCGCACATGTGGCGGGTTCTTTAACGTGCATAGGGTATGGCTCTCCCCACACACGGGACCTCCATTTAACGTCCTATCCGAGGGACAACTCATTTTTCACTTGAGTAAAGTGAGGAAAGTCGTGTAAAGTGCCTTTCCCAAGGGCACAAGACCGGCAACACGGCAGGCGGATTCGAACCGGCGATCTCTCGGTCACGGGCCGAATAAACTACCACTGTGCTACGCGGCCCCACTAATTTATATATACCACCAGTTTATATATAATATAATGTAAAATTAGAAATTAATACATTGTTAGCATCATATTGTGATTATACAGATTTACATTGTGCAAGCACAGTTATAGCTAGTGAACAAAGAAGTAAAAAAAATCAACCTAAAAAATTCTCGTCGCAGGTTGTTGTTAGGTTCAGTCGGTTAAGCAGAAAATAGAAACATTTTCCTTGGCCTTAATGACATATTAGCAACAAAACATTAGATGAGAATTGCTACATTTAGCATATTTTAAAATTTTCAATTGCGGTGTTGATAATGTTTTTTTCACAAGCGGTCCGCACAGAAAGAAGAGTGGAGTAGTAAAATTTTCCCTTTGTATTGCGGCATTTGAGCGTTTCATTGCATATCATGAATATCTAAGATAGAGGTAATAACATACAGGTAACGGTATAAGTCTGGTCCTGAACAAATGTGCTCAAATAATTCACCAATGACCTTCTATTCTATTTTATTTTTGTTCATGAATTCCTTGCGGAGATGGAACATGTCACGACGCATTTATGCTTTGACTTCTAACGCATTTATGCTTTGACTCCTAACGCATTCACTTGAAATTTGTGGTAAGTAACAATGGAAAATTCTTTTCGTAAGTAAAATAAGCTGCTCCCTGTAGTCTTGTAATGATTCAGTGTGAATCTGGCGCTGATTGGACGGTTGTGCTGATACTGGCTTTTATGTCATACCTGTGAAGCGAAAACGTTCGATACGGGTGTTCCGGACCGGGCCATAACTTCCGTATCGCACAGGTTCGAAAGGCGTATCGAAAAGTTCGAATACCTGATTCGGACGTTGGAACATTACTTTTGCAACACTTTTCGTTCGAGGGCACGAAATTTGTTCACCTTCTGTCGCATTTCGCATCAAACATGGGTTTTCTCAGGTGGGTATGACATAAATAAATACAACACGGTGTATTCCGCATCACCCTCGGTCTCAGCCCTCCCGCAGGTCGGATCACCCTCCGGCCTTCGGCTGTCGGGCGATCCTTCCAGAGGTCGGGCTGGTACCTCTGGTGATACGGAATACACCGTGTTGTATTCTATATGTACATAAGGTATGGCAAATGAATATCTTTAGGCGGGGAAAGTTGGCTATTGGATATTTACTACCCTGAAAATTATCCGTGGTTGATCATACACCAGTTCTGCTTGAAAATAAAATCTGCTAATGTTACAAATGCCTTTTTTACTGACAAAAACAGACAAGTTACAAGAACGTTCGCTACCTGCAGTCGTGTGCGTTGCGTGACGTTTCACCTCCTCGGCTTCTTCGCACGTGTCTGAAGACTCGCCGAGCCCTTCTTGCCCGTTGTCAGAAGCGCCGTTGCCATGGCGGACACGCCCGCGTGAACCACCCTGAAGGACAGGAGGGGTTTGGGGCGGCGGCCCGCTGGTTCCCACCTCCCCCTGGGGTGACTCCTGCTTCCGCCCCACCCCACGTAAAGACGGCGGCAAATCTTCATCTTTGATTGTGTAGTACACTCTCTCTGCTTCTGCGTACGTGTCTGAAGAAGTTCCCTGGTCTTGCTGCCGCTTGTCAGAGACGCCTTTAGGCTGATGGACAGGATCCGGAGGGGGTTGGGGCAGCGGCCGGCTGGTTTGGCCGCACTCAGGGCGCGAGAAAGGGGACCGGACAGGCTCTGCTTGCTCGTACATTTGGGCAGTACTGTGCAGACAACCGTCGCGCAGTGTATAAGTTTGAAAAATACCTTGATTAGTCTGATGACGTAAGGTCACACTTACTTTTATGTGGAGGGATCACGTGGCATTAGGTGGTGCGAATGGCATTTTGTTTTTCTGCAAGAGGCAGACTAATTTTCTTGGAAAAGAAGTTAATCTGAGAAACATGAAAAGGTTTGTGCGTGATAACTCAATGTAGTTATGGAATTCCCGTGTTTTTCAGGAGACATTGCAGACCCTCCCCGCCATTTTTGCTAAAACATGTTAAGAGTGCTAATGATGTAGCGCTGTGTGCTGATGTAACTTACAATTCAGTACAACTGTAACAGCATTTCACACAGAGATGGTCTAGAGGCGGGAATTAAACCGGGAAAATTAGCTGTGGTGCTTGGCAGCGCGGCTGAGCGACGGAATTTGTATGGTACTTAGAAAAAGGGTTGGTGTTGTTGGCCCGACGGTCTGGTTACATTTTGCCTCAGCTCCTGGTGGTTGACCTTGGTACTGCAGTTGGGCTTCCTGTTTTAGTATCTTTGACCCCTGATATGATATTGTCTGGATTTTTTTTTGTGTGATATATAGTATTTAACGTAAGATGAAAGTGATGTAATTTCGACCGCCTTGCAGCATGCCCTGGAACTGCAGGGGCGGTTTGGTCACAATCTTCTCCACCAACATCTGCTTGGTTAGTACTTCTGTGCCAACATCTACTTGGCTTGGGCTTTTATTGTCTCTGTCTCTGTCTCTGTCCGAGAGGGTGTAAGATGACTTGCGAGACGTGAAACATAGTTCAAGACGAACATCCCCATGCAGTATGCACAGATTATGTAGAAGACGCTGCATATAATCACTGATGAAATGTTGATGTGGAATTCTGCCAAAGGATGGAAATTTCTCAAATAAAATACCTGTAATATGGTGGAGAATACCATCAGTTGAAACAGATTACGCCCATCACAACCTCATCACGCTAATAAATGGCACCAAATTACGAAAGTTTCACATACCTCAAGGAGGTATGAGGTCTCCGAACTCTTGTTCTCTATGCAGTCTTTCATTCTATGATTGTAACTTAGTATTACAGGAACAAAGCATTGTAAGCCCATCAATATGTACTAGTACCAATCATTCGACCAAGCGATCGACTTGTCTTGATTCTGGCATATAACAAACATAATTTGTGATAGACGAGTCTTGAGTTAAAATCCTCACCTCCACCAACCATATTTTTACAGTCCCTTGAGTGATTATTGAGACCAGGTAAGTACGGATGTATATACAAACTTTGCATGGGTATTACCGATTTCCAGTGAACATACACACAAGCTTATACCACTCTTTTGTATATCAAACACCGCATCTACCGTAAACGCCCAAGGCTGCAGGATATCGCACACAACTAGACGTTTCAACATACGCAAGGGAAAAACTAAAACGACGTCGTCGGAGAAACACCTGTGCCATTTTCAGCCCAATGTGAGTACGATATTAGCGTTGTCTTCTTGTACAGTTCCTGCATTTTACCTAATTTAGTTATAGCTTCTTCCAGACCTATTCAACGTGTTGCTGGAAAAGTCGCTCGAATTGGGAGATCAGTTGGCCAGATTTAAGAATAAGACATGCGGGTAAAAAAAAAACCTCTAAGGGCGCTGGTTAAGGTCACATTTTTTAGCCTGGACCCAGCCGATCAGCTTTAGGAAACGAAAAGTGTGATACAAAAGACACCAAACTACACAAGACCTAAAAATAATAGTCGTGGGCATTACTTATGTAATATATTATTCTCACGTATACATTTCTATTTTCCGTTTCCACGAACACCCCGACCGTGCCTCAGTTTGTAAATGTGATGTAAGCCTAAATCCGTTTGGCAAATGATTCTCTCAAAATGGTAAAATTCGATTCCAGTCTAGATCTGGAGCTGGTAGAGTAAAATTGTCCCTGTCTGTCGCAAGACTGGTGTTCCGTGTACAGTTTATATGAACGTGCCTTCAATACATGGCGTCACGGGTGGTGACTAGTAGTAAAGCTAGGGGCACAACCCGCCGTACGTGCAAATACGTGCTGTCTACATGCCAAAACGTGAGCAATCTTTTGGGATCCCTATGTGGAAAGTACCGCCTCCTTACGAACTCGTACGGAATCCGACAGATTTCGGAGCACGCAGACACGCCGTAGAACCGTTACGTGCAGGCAAAACGTCGTGTGCCATCGGGCTGCGGGTTCGCCCCCCGTACGTGCGACGCGCCTGCCCTGTACAGCCCGAACGTTTTCAGAAATACTTGACTGACGTGGCCTCCCAAAAAGCGAACGGACAAATTGCACGTACGGCGGGTTGTGCCCTCAGCTTAATGACACGTTTTGTCCTCAACATTCACAGCACTTGACTTGTATGGGTGTCATTTTTTTCCTGTCGCAAACTTGCAGGTGACTTTATTTTTCTTAATTTTTCCTCTCACAGTAAAGTCCTGCCCCGAGACCTGTCAGCATGTTAGGGTTAGTTCTCCTGTCCATGGTGGTGAGCTCCCAGGCCTTTCCCTCCTTTACCAGTGGCCTCGAGGCAGCTTGCAGCTCTTGTGATGGCATCCCGGAACACGATTCAGTTGTTCCCCAGCAAAGCTACAATCCGCTTGATGTGTTATACGAAATTGACGAGGACGGATCTTTCATACACAGTATGTTTAAGAAGACACAAACACTCATTGCACACACAAACGCACACACAGGCATACACACACAGAAACGCACACACAGGCATACATACACACGCGCAGAGATAGAGAGAGAGAGTACCAGTGTGACACAGCGATACACACAAACACGCACGCGCGCGCGCGCGCACACACACACACACACACGTAAACACGCACACACATGTACACAGACACACACACACACACTCATGCTCACACACGAGATTATTTCTACACTTTTTGTTTGATTATGACATCATGTCAATACGTTAAGTTTCTCTGAAGTCCATATGTGTTGCCATGGTTACCTTTGCTCCAATCGTACTGAAATACCTGTTTTTAAAGATTGAAGATCTGTATTCTTGAATAACCGAATGTTAACTCCAGTGTATCATTTATACAAATTTTTATATGATGCTGAGGCCTAGAAAAAATGTTGCGTTTCCTGTTTTTTGACCCACCCTAGATAAACCTGCCGACCCTATCCTGTTTTTGTTTTGGGGCGCGGGTTGGGGGCAGTGGACTGGAGTCACATATTCACATAGTTACCTGTTTTTTTTTATCCTGCTTCATATTCGAGTAAGAGAACTGCTTGTCCTTGTGAAGGATAAATGTATCCACAGATTTGTAACCATTATGCGTAAAGTTAACGTTTGGTATTGGAAATATAAGTGTCCTCATGCATTTCACTGGATTTTGGACCAAAGTCTTGAAAAAAATCCTACCTACCTACCTACCTACCCTATTTCTTTCAGGACTGAAACAGGAAACTTTTTTCCTAGGCCTGAGCTCCTTCCGCGTGTGATCGATATGGACTGTACCGGCATAGATTTCACAATTCCATCTTATAATATTTTTTCTTAGTTAAGATCAGCAGCGATCGCCCTTTCCGTGGGTTTATGATCAAGCCTTCATCAGCTGGCTTTTTCGGGGTACGTTCTTAAAATTGCGTTATTGTTTCTATCATTACCTTCGCTAGTTACCTAGAAGGTTATATTTTCGGTATCGTTTGTGTATGTATGTGTGTGTGTGTGTGTGTGCGTGTGTGTTTATTGTGTGTGTGTGTGTGTGTGTGTGATAGTGTGTTTATTGTGTGTGTGTGTGTTTGTGTTTGATAGTGTGTTTGTGTGTGTATGTGTGTCTGTGTGTGTATGCGTGAGTCTGTGTGTGTGTATTATAATATGTGTGTCTGTGTGAGTGTGTGTGTATTTCTGTGTGTGTGTGTCTGTGTGTGTGTGCGTCTGTGTGTGTGCATGTGTGTGTGTGTGTGTGTGTGTGTTTGTGTGACTGTGTGTATGTAATGTATGTGTGTGTGTGTGTGGGTGGGGGGGGGGGGGTGACCAGCATAACTCCAGAATGTCTCTAGATGTATTGTATAATACTTGGTATGTGGGTAGGTCTTAAAACGATTAGATTTTGAACCCTCTAGCGTCTTGCTATCGTCTTGCAGCGAAACTTCCGGGTTTAATATCTTGAGTTATGGACATGATCCGGTCGTGATTTGGAGGTTGTTGATAGCTGTAGGGGCAAAGGGCAATTGGTGTATTACGCCACAAAGCAGTTACTGGATATGATTTTGGAACGGTCAGATGTTTCAACTGGGGTAGCGCCAAATCCCAACTTAACACTTACAGAAAGTTCCAGGCGTTGCCCCCCCCCCCTCCTTCCTGTTAAGTGTGGGATTGTATATTCTCTGATGTATAGCCTCTCTGACCCCCCGTTCGAACCAGCGTGGCTCGCGGTCTAGGATATCTAGATATCGGTGGATTGGAGGTTGAAGGAGTGTCCCTGGTTGTGTTTTAGGTGGTGGAAAATGGCGGAGGAGTAGTTGGTACGGCTAGGTTTGCAATGTTCTTTATACCTTGCCTGTAGTGGCCGGCTGGTCTCACCAATATTCATGGGTTAAACCTGTTCTTCAACTAGATCTCTTTTACATATCAATTCACAGCTAGGATATAAAAACCCTCTCCTACAAGATTTCTCCAGTGTCACTGACGAAAACTGGTGGATACCAGTTGAAACGTCTGACCGTTTCCAAAATCATATCCAGTTGCTTGTAATGAGTAACTGCTTTTTGGCGTATCTTATTACCTGGATGTCTAACCTTCATCGAAGTGGTGTATTAGGCCCCCAGTGGCTTTTTTTAAACTGCAGGAGCAGGTCTAGTTTCAGACTTTGAAGGAAAATAACTCATAAAAGGATCATCATATTTTTGGTATTTTTGCAGATAGATTCAGTGATGATTGATATGATTTAATGGTAATTATGCAAATTGGAAATTAATTCGCATAATTAACGAGAAAATAGTCTAAACCCGCTTTATTCAACACGTCGGTAGAACGTACTGCGCCTGCGCGAACCCTGGTGGTTTGGTCAACGTTGCATTGAAATCCCGCTTGTTGCACAGTATATGTTAGAGACATCGTTTCATGTAAAACGTACACGGGATTTTACCCTTATACTTTCTTAATGCGGTCCTTTAGTAAACCGGGAGTTTAGCATGTCTATACTTTTCGCACAGGCGCAGTACGTTCCGGTGACGTGCTGCTTTATCCCATCATAGGACTGTTGCAACATGTGATAAGAATGTTGATAGATGAATAGCATGGGAAATTTGCATAATTAATGAGAAAATGCTATAATACCGCTAAAGTAAATAACTGGAATTTCTTACTTGTGGAATTTGGAAGTAATGTACAGGTGAACATCATTAAGTATGCAAATGAGGATCTAATTTTCATGATTTATCAAGAAATGCGATTAAAGCCTTCTGACTGGACAAAGATTGTGTACGTCTGTTATCTGGGTGGAGGAGATGATCAACTTATATAATTTATGCAAAAGAGGAACTTATTTGCATAAGTAATGACAAACACAATTAATACACCAGTTGTAAAGGTAAAATCATTTGGCGAAGGCATAGGGTCGTAAAATTCTAGTTTCCGTTATGAAAACCACGAGGGAAATCGCCTGCTGCTTTAGTGGATCTGTTTGTTATCAACCGGTCTTTACCATATATATAGAATACAACAACTGCAGGTCGGATCGCCCGAGGGCTGGGACCGAGGGTGATGCGGAATACACCGTGTTGTATTTTATTTATGTCATACCAACCTGAGAAAACACATTTTCGATGCGAAATGCGCTAAAAGTTGGTGACCTCGAACAGGAGTTGTTCCAACAGCAATGTTCCAACGTTCGAATCAGGTATTCGAAGTTCGACCGCGCCGCACTCGGCGTGTGCATAGTATGTTCTAATTATTCGATGGAAGCCTGTGTGATACGGCTCTTTATCAACCGGTCCGGAACACCTGTATCGAACGTTTTCGCGGCCCGGGTATGATATAAAAGTACATACACTACATATATATTCTACCTCTCGTGGCTATGTGACATTTATACCCCCCCCCCCTCTGTTTTCCCAGCTTGGCGAGAATACGACGCTCCTTCACTGTGACGACGGCTTGGATGCGCTCACCCACAAGAACGCCATTGACAAGGTTTCCATCACTACGATGTTCATAAGAACAGCAAATGAACCTCGATGGATAAGCTTCAGGTATTCTTATAGACCGACCAATCAGCATGAGATACTCATCTATATAGACCGATCAGCATAGCGTACTCATTTCTATAGACCAATCAGCATGATGTACTAATCTATATTGACCAATCAGCATGATATACTCATTTATATAGACCAATCAGCATTATTTACTAATCTATATCGACCAATCACCAGGAAGTACTCCTTTCTACTAATCACTATGAGATACTAGTACTCATTCTTATAGACCAATCAGCATGGCCTATTCATTCTTTTAGGCCGGTCAGCATGCATGCGTTATATCCAATCAGTGTGAAGAACAAAATGCTATCAGCATGAAATAATTATGTAAACCAATGAAGCATGGGGGAATTATATAGACCAATTAAACACAAGGCAATCAATATGCACAAGGTACATATATATATATATATATATATATATATATATATATATATATATATATATATATATATATATATTAACAAATCAAAATTGTTATCGTAAATGTTAGTCTCATGTCGATATCAGTTGTTGTCGTGTTTTGTTATTTACTTGTTGTTATTATGTTGTTTTCTGCAGGATCACCCTTGTTGAAAAATTCGACGTTTTCTGGCCACCCTCCACCCTCGATATATATCTGTAACGTTCCATGACTTTCCGACCAGTTAAAAAAGCACGGACATTTAGTTTGGAACGAGATCGTGCGAGACTTTCCGAGAATTAACTGCGTTGCTGGGCGTGGCCTGCCTTACCGACACAAAGATGGCGGCTATTGCCTGCGCTTGAAAATGAAATTAAAAACGCAAAATATGACAGGAAAATATCTCAGACTTCCCTCTTCATTGTGTTTTACATGACTACATTCGCTTATTACTTGATTTGTCCAGTAGCAGAATTGATGTAAAGCATTGTTTAATGTCAAGATTAAAAATACAGTCCGAAAAACCCAAGGAAGAGCATAATGGCGATCAAATTTAAGAACGCTCTATCAAAAATCGTCTACTATAACTTCAGTAACTAGAAGTGTTCTTAAGCAACTAAAACTTGTCAACTTTCGAATCATAAGTCCGCAGGGTTACCTGACACAATTAAGGTCTTAAAAACATTTTGAGATACTAGTACCCGGTCTTCAAGACATTATGGAGAATGCATGGCTAACACTGTTTTTTTTTTAAATTGAGATCTTGGGGGTAAAATGAAATGAAAAGACGCGAATCTTTTTACACTTTGTGTGTTTTGTTGTCTTCTTAGTCACATTTTTACATGCTGTATGATGTACCCTGTGTAAAATCGAGGGTAACACATATCCTATTTAGGTCACAGTGAGAGCGCAGCGCGATCGCCGTCTAGTGGACCTCAGTGCTTTTGCTGCCGCTGGCCAGGAAAGGTACAGGTTCGTCCATCGGGTTATGCCATTCATTAAGAGGGATTTAATTCATCAGTAAAATGACTTGCGACACGTGAAACTTAGTTTAAGTCGAAAAACACCTTATATAGATTATGTATTATAAATGTAGAAGTCAACAGTATATAATCAGTGATAAAATGTTGATGTGGTCCATTCTGCCCAATTATGGGACTTTCTCACATACAAAATGTATAATTTGGTAAAGAAGATCATCAATTGAAACAAATTACGCCAATCACAACCTAATCACCCTAATAAATGGCACCAAATTGCAACAGCTCCACATATCTCACGGAGGTATGAGGTATCCGAACTCTTGTTCTCTCTGTAGTCTTTCATTCTATGGCTGTAATTTTGTATTACAGGTACAAAGCATTGTAATCCCATCAATATGTACTAGTGCCAATCTTTCGGCCAAGCGATTTATTTGTCTTGATTGTAGCATATGATAAACATGACATATAATAGACTTGTCTGGTGTAAAAATCCTCAAGTCAACCAAATATATGTCTATAGTCTCTTGTGTGATTATTGAGACCAGGTAAGCCCGGATGTATATACAAACTTCGCATGGGTATTACCGACTTTCAGTGAATACCCACACAAGCTTAAACCACTCTTTTGTTTATTAAACACCACATCTGCCGTAAACGCCCAAGGCTGGCGGATATCGCACACAACTAGACGTTTCAACATACGCAAGAGAAAACTCAAAACGACGTCGTCGGAGAAACACCTGTGCCGTTTTCAGCCCAATGTGAGTACGAGATTAACGTTGACTTATTGTACAGTTCCTGCGTTTTACCTAGTTATAGTCTCTTCCAGACCTCTTCAACGTGTAGCTCGCAAGGTAGCAAAAATATCGGTCGAATAGGGAGATCAGTTGGCAAGATTTAAGAATAAGATATGCGGGTAACCAGGAACTCTAAGGGCGCCGGCTTAAGCCCGCTTTACAAATCAAGAATTCAGCTCGGCCGAGTTGTCAGCGAGCTCTAAATTACGAGGAGGCATGACCCTGATGCCTACGAACAAATGGCAGAGTTTCTTCGTCGGCATCAGGGTCATACCTCCTCGTAATTTAGAGCTCGCTGACAAGTCGGCCGAGCAAAATTCCTGATTTGTAAAGGGGACTTAAGGCCAACGTCACATTTGGCCCGGCCGGTCAGCTTTCGTGTGGAAAATAAGGTATAAAGACACCAAACTACACCAGACGTAAAGAGAATACTTGTGGGCATTATTTATGTATACTTTACGTATGAATTTATATTTTCCGTTTCCACCACAAACACCCCGACCGGGCCTCAGTTTGTAAATGTGATGTATGCCTAAATCCGATTGGCAAATGATTCTCCCAAAATGGTAAAATTAGATTTCAGTCAAGATCTGGAGCTGGCAGAGACAAAAATTGTCCCTGTCTTGATCTGTCGACGGACTAGTGTACTGTGTATAGTGTATGTGAACATGCCTTCTGTAGATGGCGACATACTGATATTCTTTTGTCCGCAACGTTGACCACAGTCGTTTCAATGTCCTTACTTTGCTGTCGCAAACCTGCAGATTATTCTATTACTTTTGATTTTTCATCCCACAGTAAAACCCTACCCCCGAGACCTGTCAGCATGTTGGGAAAATTGGTGCTCCTGTCTCTGGTGGTGAGCTGCCAGGCCTATTCCTCGGGCGCCCCTATGGCGGCTTGCATTAATGGCATCCCGGGACACGGCCCGGCCCCCCAGCCGTTTAGCCACCAGTCGTTTACTGTGTACTTGCAACAAGATGGGCCGGGAAGGATAGCAAGTTAGTATGTCTTAGAAGACACAAACACACATTGCACACACAAACTCGCACAGACCCACACAGAGAGAGAGAGAGAGAGAGAGAGAGAGAGAAAGAGAGAGACACAGAGAGAGACAGAGAGAGAGAGAGAGAAGAGTGAGAGTGAGAGAGGGGGAGAGAAAGAGAGAGAGAACAAAGTCACATAGTTGCCAGTTTTTTTTAGCCTGCTTCCTATTCGAGTAAGAGAATTGCTTGTCCTAGTGAAGGATAAATGTACCCACAGATTCGTAACCATTAGGGAGGGTCTTTTTAGCGAATGCCCACAAACGCCCACTCTAGAGAAGTCCGCGCTGCACGAATCTCATTTTGTTTGCTTGGAATATGTCCACATTGTGCTCCCATGTATTAATCCTGAGTTTTAAGTCAATCCATTGACCTGAAGTGACATAAATCAAAGTTTTCGATTCTCGATGGTCTTTTTAGCGAACGCCCAGCAAAATGTCTTTTTAGCGAATGCCCACTATATCCACAAAAATATCGGCCGTCGCGCAACGACACCTAAACCTACCGCCACAAACATGTTCAAGATGGTGTCCCATTGATGTGTACGGAGTTTCCGTGCTTTACAAGCATTTTAAGTCCCTGTTTTTGGTCAAAATGTACGGCGACGATACTACCATACATTAACTATAGCAATTCAAAATGGCGGGCCTCAGTGACCTCCTTGCGGGACTGTTCAATAAGTATGGCGGGAGTGACTGTTGTAGCATAGCTTCTCATACAACCATTTTAGAGTGAATTCTGAACAAGACTTTCAATTCATAGTGCTATCATCTGACTGATATTTACATTGCGGTCCTTTTTTCTGTGCTATTATTACCCAGGTTTGAGGAACTTAGTGCAAATATGGATATTGATTCACCTCAGTGCCCAATTAATGTACAAAAGGCTCAGACACATTAGTGTTATAAACCTGACTAGGGGCAGGTAACCAATACTAGAAAAACATAGCTATTTATTATTAACAATACTATTTACATTATAATAATAACTCTTCACCAAACTGGACTTTTCTTATCTTTATTTATCACAGAAACATTGTTACAATGAGGATTTGATTAGATGAGTATCTGTTACAGTGTGTACAAACTTATTTCAAATACAAAAATGTATTTCATTTCACTTCCTAAATATCTTTAAAGTATTGGAAGAAGTTGACACATAAACAATATTAATTGCATTATTTGTGTGCAGTAAAATGTGACCACATACTATCAATAGCCTAATAAGATGCTGGAACATGGCACAAGCGGGCTCCTCTTCTGAGTACAGAAAGGAAATGTTTTATAACATTTAGTTATGACGTAGAAAATTTCAATTGTAAAATGTACCTTTATTAACATTTACAA
>NC_049988.1:19596128-19609140 GCF_000003815.2 Branchiostoma floridae
TACAGGTGAGTAAGGTGTCTTTCCTTTGCCTATAGACCAGATAGGCCATTATACAGGTAAGTAAGATGTCTTTCCTTTGCCTATAGACCAGCTAGGGTATTATACAGGTGAGTAAAGCAACTTTCCTTTGCCTATATACTACCATATAGGCCATTATACAGGAAATACACATTACTCACCTGTCCGGGGTCTTGCCTGGTCAGTAAGCAAAGGTAATACTCGTTACTCACCTGTGCGGTGTCTTACCTGGTCTGTAAACAAAGGAAATACACGTTACTCACCTGTATGGCGTCTTACCTAGTCTGTAATCAAAGGAAATACACGTTACTCACCTGTACGGTGTCTTACCTGGTCTGCTATGAAAGGAAACACACCTTACTTACCTGTACGGCGTCTTACCTGGCCTGTTATAAAAGGAAACACACCTTACTTACCCGTATTGTTGTCATTTATTAAGAAGAGAAAAAACAATTTGTTTGTTAATGTTAATAAAGGTACATTTTACAGTTGAAATTTTCTACGTCATAACTACTAGTAAATGTTATAAAACATTTCCTATCTGTACTCAGAAGAGGAGCCCGCTCGTGCCATGTTCCAACATTTTATTAGGCTATTAATAGCATGTGGTCACATTTTTCTGCACACAAATAATGCAATTAATATTGTTTATGTGTCAACTTCTTCCAATACTTTAAAAATATTTAGGAAATGAAATGAAATACATTTTTGTATTTGAAATAAGTTTGTACACACTGTAACAGATACTCATCTAATCAAATCCTCATTGTAACAATGTTTCTGTGATAAATAAAGATAAGAAAAGTCCAGTTTGGTGAAGAGTTATTATTATAATGTAAATAGTATTGTTAATAATAAATAGCTATGTTTTTCTAGTATTGGTTACCTGCCCCTAGTCAGGTTTATAACACTAATGTGTCTGAGCCTTTTGTACATTAATTGGGCACTGAGGTGAATTCGAATCAATATCCATATTTGCACTAAGTTCCTCAAACCTGGGTAATAATAGCACAGAAAAAAGGACCACAATGTAAATATCAGTCAGATGATAGCACTATGAATTGAAAGTCTTGTTCAGAATTCACTCTAAAATGGTTGTATGAGAAGCTATGCTACAACAGTCCCTCCCGCCATACTTATAGAACAGTCCCGCAAGGAGGTCACATGACTATAGCTAGTGCCCGCCATTTTGAATTGCTATAGTTAATGTATGGTAGTATCGTCGCCGTACATTTTGACCAAAAACAGGGACTTAAAATGCTTGTAAAGCACGGAAACTCCGTACACATCAATGGGACACCATCTTGAACATGTTTGTGGCGGTAGGTTTAAGTGTCGTTGCGCGACGGCCGATATTTTTGTGGATATAGTGGCATTCGCTAAAAAGACATTTTGCTGGGCGTTCGCTAAAAAGACCATCGAGAATCGAAAACTTTGATTTATGTCACTTCGGGTCAATGGATTGACTTGAAACTCAGGATTAATACATGGGAGCACAAAGTGGACATATTCCAAGCAAAAAAAATGAGATTCGTGCAGCGCGGACTTCTCTAGAGTGGGCGTTTGTGGGCATTCGCTAACAAGACCATGCGTAACCATTATGCACAAAATTAACCTTTGGTATTGAAAATATAAGTGTAAGTGTCCTCATACATTTCAGGTTTACCTTGTTATAAACTTTAACAAGAGTTTAGACCAAAGACTTTAAAAAGAACCTATCTACCCACCCTTAATTTTTTTTCAGGACTGAAACAGGAAAAAATTTTTCCTAGGCCTGAACTCCATCCTCGTGTGATCGATATGAATCGTACCCGGCATTTCACAAATTCTGACCCTAGTCCCACCTGTAAAATGTTTCCTCTCAGTTACGATCAGCGCCCTAAGCAGCCATCGCCTTTCCTTGGGTTAATGATCAAGTCTTCCTCAGCTGGCACTTTCGAGGTACTTACTTTTCCGTCATTGATCCAATCATTTCTGTTATGAACCCTGCGAGGGAAATCGCCTGCTGCTTCAAGCTAAAAAGGCACAACCCGCCGTACGTGCAAATACATAAGTGGTAAGTACCGCCTCCGTACGGACTCGTAGGGAATCCGACGGATTTAGGAGCCTTCAGATACGCCCTAGACGTGCACTTTACGTGCAGGCAAAACTCTGTGTGCCATCGGGCTGCGGAACGTTTTCAGAAATACGTGGCCTCCCAAAAAAAACCTACGGACAAATTTCACGTACGGAGGGTTGTGCTCTTAGCGATCCATCGGACTTTACCGTTTGCATATACATTATGCTGTCTGTTGTCGCTATGTGACATTTCTACCCCCTTCTTGTTTTTTTCCTAGGAGTCCAATGATACGCATGTTGTTCACTGCTTCGACGGCTTAGACCCGATCACCCATAGTGCCACCCACGGTGGTTGGGTGACAGTCACTGTGCCTTTTGTGACATCAGAAACTGGAACTATAACATTCAGGTATTCTAATAGACCAATCAGCATTAGATATTCATCTGTATAGACCAATCGCTGTACTCATCTTTATTGACCAATCAGCATGATGTACTTGTCTATATTGACCAATCAGCATGAGGTATTTGTATATATAGACCAATCAGCATGATTTACTAATCTATATAGACCAATCACAAGGAAGTACTCCTTTCTATATCTATAGGCTAATCACTATTAGATACTAGTACTCATAGACCAATCAGCATGGACCATTCATTCTTTTAGACCAATAAGCATCCATATAGATCAATCAACACAGCATTGTGTATCAATCTACTACAACCCTGATGGTGTATCTATGTGGACCAATCAGCATGAAGTATTTAATTAGATTACGCCAATCAGCAAGCCACGAAGTATTCATTACGACCATTCAATTTGAAGTACCATTTAAACAAGATGCTATATATCGATTACGTAAACCAAGTTAAAATGAGATATTTTTATAGACCAATTAAATCAAACATGTGTTTATTATTATTATGTACACCAATAACACATAACATAGTCAATATGCATAGGGTACATGTTAATGTTAGCGTCATGTCGATAGCAGTTGTTGTCGTGTTTTGTTATTTACTTGTTGTCATTATGTTGTTTTCTGCAGTGTCACCGTTGTTGAGAAATACGACGTTTTCTGGCTACCCTCCACCTGGTCTATAAATCTGTAACAGTGTAAGGTTCCATGACTTTCCAACCAGATCTTGTGAGACTTTCCGAGAACTGCGTTGCTAAGCGTGGCCGGTCTTGCCGACACAAAGATGGCGGCCTTTTAATTGCCAGCGCTTGAGGTAGCAGAACACAGTATTTATGATTTTATCCGCGAACCCCGGGGTCTATATGTGACACGGGTACATAAAGTAGTAAGGAAAAACTTGCTGAAGGAGAGGTTAAAAATCATATTTTAGTGGCAGCCAGGTATAACCTGTGCTGGATAGTCACGGAAGATGTCGACTGTTTTCTATTTCGTGTATAAATGCGCCCCATTACTCAACTTCCCTACTAGTGTGAGCCGACTGCAGTTATGTGACCTCCGCAGGGCGGCTTTCAAAGTGGGCGTGAGAAGACGATGCGCCGTCAGGATTTTGTTGTTTTTCAATATTTTGTGGCTTGTACCCTGAACTCGAACATATCTGTATGTGGTATTCCAAAAGTGCACCCTGCTATATTTTTTCCGCGTCGAAGCCAGTCACCTTCTGGACCTTAACTATAGAAATCCCCATAGGCCATGTGTTCTGCTACCTTGAAAATGAAAAGAAAACGCTAAATAAAGATAGCTGCAAAATACATCTGACTCCCGTCTTCATTGTGTTTTACATGACTCATTACAACTACAGTTCAGTTCAGGTCATCCTCGGGGAGGTGACAGCATCGTCTCCACATGTTCCTGTCCAGCATGATGGAACGGAGCTCGCGGCCGGCCTGCAAACACGTGTCCTCCAGCAGTAGCTTCCTGAGTGTGACCGAAGGGCGGCCACGCCTGCGCGACTCTCCCGGTTCCCAAAGCAAGACCTCTCCTGCCAGTTCCTCATGGCGCACCACGTGACCTGCCAAACGGAATCTTCGGCTGCGGACAACCGACGATATGTGCGGCAGGGAACCATAAAGTTCTTTGTTGGAGATGTGGCTCCTCCGTCAAGGGCAGCACGAAGCATGCGGGTGTAGTTTCCATCGAGTCCAGTCAGCGTAAAGTACCATTACAACTACATTCGCCTACTACTTGATTTGTCCAGTAGCAGAATTGATATAAGGCATTGTTTTCTATGTCAAGATTAAAGATATAACTCCATGAACGTGTTTAAGCAACTGAAAGTTGTAGACCTTGCTAACACTGGTGATATTGGGCTAAAAGAAAAACCCAATTGTAACGTTGTAACCGGATGTATAAAGACATAATAATAGATTATGTGAACCACCAGCACAAATATTTTCTCCCCTCTCCAATATTTCTAGCAGGCCAAATTACAGAGTGCACAGACACTGGCACGGGAACATGTTTGGCTGTACATTGTACATAACAAATGACAATTAGGCCACACTGACTTAATTTTATAGATGCCATCCAGATTTTCGCCTGATTGAACAAGAAAACACACACACACACACACACACAAAAACTGTGGCCACATGTCACCCAATAGGATCCCTTGTCAATCAGAATTTTATGCTTGCCAGAGGATCCTCTCTCCAGCGTAAGGGGGGACATGATTAGGGCATGGGGCCACTGCGCCCTTTCCCCCCACTTCAAACAAGAATGGCGATCGATGATCGTCTAACTAGAGGCGAACATAACACAAACCAAGCATGTGAAATAATAGACTGGGTGCTTAGTACTTGCTGGATTTGTTTCTCACCCTCGCTCATTAGGTCTGGGGTACCGGTCTCCAGGGGATACCATTCATTGCCTAGTGAATAGCAGGACTCGGAGACAGTGGTCACAGCCTAAGTCAGGCTATAGTATGCACATTCACGGCACGTGGGACCGCGTAGCGCAGCGGCAGTGTGTTCGGCCCGTGACCTAGAGGTCGCGGGTTCGAATCCGGCTGCCGTGTTACCGATCTTGTGCCCTTCGGAAAGGCACTTGACACGACTTTATTCACTTAACACTCAGTTGAAATTGAGTACTTAGCTTCGACTAGGGGCCGTCCCTTGGATAGGACGTGCCGTGTCTGGGGAGAGCCATACCCCAGGCACGGTAAAGATCCCGCCACACGTGCGATGGTACGGTTTGAGTGGTTCAAAACCTACAGTACCCTGGCCGCATCTGGGGCAATTACTGTCATATTGAGGTCACCTGAGTGGCGCCGAATGGCAGCTCGCTCCAGACCTTTGCGATTTAGCACCACCTATTGCGTGTAAGCTCCTCCCAATCCGACTCCAAGGAGTAGTCGGCCCACCCAATAACAATAACAATGCCATGTGTATATTTCGCTCTTTTGCACAGATGTGTACATTGCCAAGACATTATTAAATATAAAAATGAGCTATATGTGGCTTTATGTGTTCAATGGGTGACATGTGTGATTTACGTACTAGTAAAGTGGCGCCTCCTATCATGATATATTTTGTGTTCGTACAAGTCTGTATAACCACATTATGATGTATAAAAACAGTGCCGGCTGCATTTCAGTTATGCATGTCTAAACTTGTTGGAGCACTTCGATCCAGATGTAAATAAAAAACACAAAAAAGCAACACACCAAAAATTATGACTGCCCGTGAACCTCTTCATTAATTATTCTCCTTCGAAGCATGAAATAGAAATGGCCTACACAGTTCCCAGAAAAATCGCTAGGGGGGCTAAGCCAGTACCACTTAAGGTGAACTCTCAATGCATTTGGGGTACTGGTGCGGCACTGCGGGGTTCGTTCACTGCGGCACAGTTTAGTTATTTTCGCTATTTTTGATAAATATAGATATTGTGTAATACGTAGAGCATGACTTAGAAGACGACAAAATACACAAAACGGAAGAAAATTCGTTCTCTATCTCTGAAATTCGTTGAGTCATCTACGAACCCAACATGTCTCCACCGGTGCCACAAGTGCAGTGAAAGTCCACTTTTATTCTCTGTCCCCAGAAGCTATGTACAACTATAAAATCAACGTCCATAGCATGTTTAGAACACGAGATATAAAAACAAAACCTAGATCTAGAGTTCCACCGTTACGGTATAGTGCTTTAAAAAGTCGCTAGGGATCGCTTATCGAACTAGACCTTCGTTTTCTCAACCCCCGTCGACCTACCAAATATCATAAGGATCCATCCAGAGATTCTCGAGTTATGTATTTGTGTACAGACATAATTTGACAGACACACAGAAAATGACACCGAAAATAACACCTTTGGGAAAGCTTAGAAAGATACAAACCTACTTTTTCATTACCGTAGAAACACAGCATTTTTAAAATTATACCTTGTAAAATACAGTAATTGCATCCGTGAATAGTTTCATCAGGTTGGTACGTCACTGAATAACGAGAGTCTTTTTACACAATCATTGCTTTGTGACCGCATCTGAACTGTGAGCAGCGACACCTGTCCTGCAGTACAATGTGAACCAGTCAGAATTGCCCTGAACAAGGTGAAAGACGGTCACCGAAAGGTCGGTGTGAATAAAGCAATGACTGTGTAAAAAGAGTTTCTTTATACTGTAACTGAATTTATGTTATTCCTATGCTACATTCGATACGGGTGTTCCGGACAGGTTGACCACTTGTTTTATCACATTGGGTGCTACTGTTATCAATAATTCAAACGCACTTTGGGCGCCGGGTGCGCCGCTGCCGACAATTTGAATACAGAATTTGAGCGTTGAAATCACTGTTTTTTTTTGTTCGATGACATTGACCCTCTGCCCTCCTGGCACATTTCGTATTGAAAACGTGAGTTTTGTCAGGTGGGTATGACAAAGGGGGTCACTGTTAATACCTTTATCAACAGGCTATATAACACCACGAATAGTACGTATATACAGGGTCTTCTGAGGTCTGATTGTCAGTTTAGAAATTCTTTTTCTATAGATGTGTATAAATTGTTGTGTGTATAGTTTGTTTTCTTATGTTTGTATGACTATTCTCTATGGGTTTCATACCTGAAATAAAGAAATTCAAAATTTAAATTAAGAGTAAAGCATCCTTGTAAAATAGACTTTTTTTACCTCCTTGGTATGACATAAATTTTAGACAAATACATCACCCTCGGTCTCAGCCCTCCCCCGGATCGGATCACCCACCGGCAAACGGGCGATCCTACCCGCGGTCGGGTTGATATCTCCTGTGATACGGAATACTCAGTGGTTTATATTATTGGGTTATTGGGTTAAATTGCGAGGAGTTTACAATGGGTGGGGCTAAATCGCAAGGGTCTGGAGCGAGCTGCCATTCGGCGCCACTCATGTGACCTCAATACGACTGTAATTGCCCCAGGTGCGGCCAAGGTACTGTAGATTTTGGACCACTCACACCGCACCATCGCACGTGTGGCGGGTTCTTTAACGTGCCTGGGTTATGGCTCTCATCAGACACGGGACCTCCATTTAACGTCCTATCCGAGGGACGGCTCCTAGCCGAAGCTAGGTACTCATTTTAACCTGAGTAAAGTGAGGAAATTCGTGTAAAGTGCCTTTCCCAAGGACACAAGATCGGTGACACGCAGCTGGATTCGAACCCGCAACCTCCTGGTCACGGGCCAAACACAATACCACTGTGTTACGCGGTCCCACAAAGCAGTGGTGTGCCAAAAAGCAGTTACTCAAGCAACTGGATATGATTTTTGAAACGGTCAGACTTTTAAACTAGCATCTGTGTCACTGAAGGGAACTAGTGGATGCTAGTTGAAACGTCTAACCGTTTCCAAAATCATATCTAGTTGCTTGAGTAACTGCTTTTTGGCATATCAGGTTACCTGGATGTCTAACCTTCATCGACGTAAAAACTCTGTGTTGTATGCTTATACGTATATCGTCAAGGACGTACGCTTCCCCATATTTGCCAGCGTATTTTTAGAAATAAATATTAACACACGTAAGCCAATTTCTTTCCGATTCAGCTGTACGGAACTAACATAACAAGGCAAAGAAAAAGTGGTCAGCGACCCTGAGGAAACTGATACACAGTAATGGCCGACATCCTTTGACGGTTTTACCGCAGGTTTCAGTCACTCTTTATTATTGTTACTGTTAGAACAATTCAATCTCTACAACTCGATAAAACGGAGATTTACTCCTGGACGTTTTAAGTGACCCCCAGCACTCAGTTCAGTTCAAGTACATAAAACTGAGAAGAAAAAAACGACCGTGTCAGAGTCTCTAATTCATACGGATGGTTGGCAAATGTCACTCACCAGTTTTACATATTAGATTAACTTGTAACTTTTAAATTTTAACTTATAGTAGCAGCAAAGGAAGAGTGATGGATGTCACCTGAAGTGTCTGGAAGTAAATCTCCTATTTGTATCTTGTAGTAGAAATTTAACCGCCTTAGAATATCGTTCACCTAGATGTCTTACTCTCCAAGCAGAGGTTAGGCTCCGGCTTTTGTTCCGTTTTCTTAGAAATGTCTTTTTTACCGAGCTAAATAGCTTCTATTTTGTACTCTTGCGACCGCGAGACGTCGAGAGATAGTGCAAAAATAGAAAGCCAGATAATAACGACTAAAAAAACGCAGAAAAATAGCCCGAGTCTAACCTCTGCTTGGAGAGTTGATGTCCTATGATAACCTTCATAAACGTTTCAATCCATGGACGTATTTACAGCCCCCCCCCCCTCCAAGGGTGCAATCGGCCCACTTTAATTCCGTAACGGTTCCGCTCAAGGTCACACTCTGTGTCAAGGTCACAGTCACCCCACTCTCTGTCGGCCTTCAAAGTTTTTATTCTGACAAAGTCATGGCCATGTAATTTCAGTGCACTCAAACTTAAAGGCATACTACGGGATTTTTGAACAAAACAAAAAGTAGCTTTTCCTACTTTTTCTTTACATTGTTAGCTCAATCAACCCTATAGCATTGCATACCAATATTCATGGAGAGATGCTGCGACATCAATGCACCACATTATGATGTATAAAAATTGTGATCTTCCAAGAAACAGATGGGCACAGGCTGGTTACTGCCTCTGTGTGTTGTTGTTTCTTGCTTATCAGCCTGGCTTCCCAGTGGGGGGCCAGTTGACAGTTCCTCTGAGTACAGTAGACTAGCTTTCTGTACAAGGTTTCTTGCAGTTTTGAAGGGAATATGACCTCAGCTTGTTGATATCCTACAAAATAGACTAATAAGTTCATGATTATATGCTATTTTAGAATGATTAGATATAGGTGTTTCCAAAGAAGATCTCCATTGTGTTCTTTATCTGCAGTCTGCCATGCATGTGCTAACTGATTACCCCACCCCGGGGGACCTACCGGTGGCAAGCAAGACCTGGAGGGTCTAACTTGGGGGGACACAAGGTTACAGGGTGCCTAGAGCGGAATGTTTGTAGGCTAATCCTTTACGTTGCAAACGTGAAATAATGACACAAAAGTGTCAAAAAGTGACAAAAAGTAGTAGTAAATCTGATATTTCTTAATTCTAGAATATTTCAAATTTGAGCGCAAAAAACTGCGTAGTATGCCTTTAAACAAAAATTACAGTTATTTTCCATCACGATCAATTGAGACTTGCTTGATAAGTATTTTTTTCTCGTTTCCAGAGAGATGTGACATGAGGGAGATAGAGAGACAATGATAGCGGAGAGAGATAAAGAGAAATAATACATACTATTTTTAAANGTGCCTGTGCCTATGTATGACTGTTTATGAGTGAGTGTGTTTGCTTGTGTGTGTGTTTGTGTGTGTGTGTTTATGTGTGTGTGTGTGTGTGTGTGTGTGTATGTGTGTGCCTGTGCCTATGTATGACTGTTTATGAGTGAGTGTGTTTGCTTGTGTGTGTTTGTGTGTGTGTGTGTTTATGTGTGTGTGTGTGTGTGTGTGTGTGTATGTGTGTGCCTGTGCCTATGTATGACTGTTTATGAGTGAGTGTGTTTGCTTGTGTGTGTGTTTGTGTGTGTGTGTGTGTGTGTGTGTGTTTATGTGTGTGTGTGTGTGTGTGTGTGTGTTTGTGTGTGTGTATATGTGTGTGTGTGTGTGTGTGTGTATATGTGTGTGTTTATGTGTGTGTGTGTGTGTATGTTCGTGTGTGTGTGTGCCTGTGCCTATGTATGACTGTTTATGAGTGAGTGTGTTTGCTTGTGTGTATTGTTTCATGTGGGTGTTTTTGTCTGCCTTTAATTTAAATGTATGATTGTGCAGCTCAGTAGTAAGTGGAGCTGTGCATTTATTTGCCCAAATTTTCACTTCACCAAATTGAAGAAGTGAGGGGAAAACAGATGATTATACACTACTAGGCTTTCATTTGACGTCATCTGCGCCACCTTGGATAACAGCGTACGCCTGTAAACCACATGAAGGTGCCACTGTTTGATCCAATTACCCGCCAGTACGGTGGTCGGGGGATTCAAATTATACGTTATGATTATAACATCAATGAAAAACCTGCAGGTATACCAGGTGCCATCAGTGTGCATCTTTATGCTAGTTTGTGTGTTCCATAATGTAATTACCTCTGTCTATGGCCGCTAGTGCTCCTCAGATGGGCACGCAGGAAGGTTTGGGTTGCTTCGTCCTTAATCATGGCCAGAGTGCCGCCCTCATCCTGTATTGTGTGCGTACAGTGGTATTCTTATTTTGTACTGGATGAAATCGCGAAGTATAAGAAGATGGAAACTACTGGGGTTTAATAACACATTAGCTATCTGATCTATATGTCGTCCCCTGGCTGATTTTGGTCTTATCAAAATATCAAAGTACTCATGATAGTATTATACAGTAGCTGCATGATATAAGAAATAAATAACATTTAAGGAACAGCTAATAGCTGAATCAACTGGAATAGAACAAAAATGATAATGAAAACTGATAAATGAGGTAACAATTTATTGAAAAAACAAAAGAAATAACTAAGTTATCAAATATACAGATTAGATAACAACTGAATAAATGCAGTAGCTTGCCTGGCAGGCTTGTTTGGCCGCCATGTAGTTCAGCCGAGGAGTGCGGAAGGACCCGGACCAGAAGCACTGGTTCTGATACACGCCGAAGTTGTGGGAAGGGTTGAGTCCAGGGTAGAGAGCGGAGCAAGCTGTGAAAGATTCAAACAACCCAAATTCAGTCTGACGTAATCCCACCACAAGCAGCTCGTTCGCTAGTCAGGGGCCTGGATAGCCTGGGTACCATAGTCGGCTTTGGGGTGACTTACCCGGCCCAGTGTGCTAAGGCACCGACCTGCTTCTGTCAGCCTGTCTGATTAGCTGCCCTTTGAGATTTCGCCGATAGAGCTTGTAGCCGGCCTTTTGAGTTTACGCCGCCAGCGGGGCGCGACTAAATTAATCTAACCCCGTAAGAACTCCCCGGGCCTGTACCAATTAACTGCACGGGCGGCCACCCCTACACCGCCGAGTGCCTCGATGGTAAGTGCTACCCAGGCTAGGGCCTGGATCTCTTATTTGGAGACGTTTTAAGGGTACGACATGTGGTCGGGAAGGGGCCCCTTCATTACGAGTCCAAGAGAAAAGTTATGACCATTGAATGTCCAGAACACGATAATTGTAATATGAAGACAAGAGGTACTGTTGCAGTACTTTGGATAGTTGCTAGGGGACCATAACTTATCTTCTCTAACTTGTTTATAGCACCCACTAATGCATATATCATGAAGCTCCACCCAAAATATTCCATGCTACACTGTTCACAGACAAGGCAACAATTAGTCAGGTGCAGTTTGAACTTTGGTAGTGTTCGCCCTTTGGAAAGGCACAAGTTTCCTCACATTAGTACCTAGCTTTGATAAGGGACGTCTCTCGGATAGGACGTTAAATGGAGGTCCATGCCTGTTGAGAAGAGCATGGACGTTAAAGAACCCACCACACCTTTTGAAAAGAGTACTGGGGCATGCCCGGTGTGCAATGGCCCAAATCTTTTTGTCTGGAGTTGATGATTCACAAATCACCCCGATGGATGCCTAGCAAACCGCCATCTCGTATCAATCATACAATATGTTGATTTTAATCATTCACCCTGAAGGGAGACCTGACACACTCCCAGCCAAAGAAAGAGTATGTCACCTCATAAGGGGCGGTATAACCCTGACTGTGCGTAAGCACGTTGATTACCTACTACATAGCTTTTAGAAGCAGATACAAGAATGTAATCATAATGACTCCTTTGATTAAGATGCGTTATATAACAAAGAACAGGTTTTAGTTATCTTTAGCACAGAAGGTCATAAGATTAGAACATGTTTTTTGCTCAGTTTATATCTAAAGGTTAAGAATTAATAGATGTAACTGACCATCACAACTCACGCTGTTACTACTCAAGTATTCAGCACATATATATAGCGCCAACCCTTCCCAAAACAACAATACTCGGTCAGTATAGTCTTCAACAAAAAAGGCATAGCATTTTTCTTTGCCCATTCCTGTCCCACTAGGGCTGTTTTTGACCGAGTATTCGAAATAGAGCTAGGGTTCTATTTGTTCGAAATCACAGCGCGGGCGTGCAGATTCACAGGTTTTCAAACGCGCTGCGAAAATATCGACTCCCGACATGCCTTGAATAGTGTTCCGTAACGTGGTAGGCTTGATTCAACTAACTATACAAAGAAATGGCCGGAAAATGGATTTTTTGTTTTCAGTTTGAAGTGCAAAAAACTGTGTAGCAGACCTTTAAGCAAAATCTTCTTATTTTTCTTACAAGGCAAGAAAAAAATTCTAGAAATTCTTGTTTTTTTTCTTACCAGATTCAACTCTTAAGAAATACAAGATTTTTTTTTTCTTTCAGGAAAATAAATTTTCTGTGAGGAAGCAAAGAAGATAAACAAGGAAAGGCATTTTGAGAAATACAAGAAAACTAATCTCAAATTTTCTCAAAAACTTAACAAGAAAAAATTTGCTGGC
>NC_049988.1:19609240-19610869 GCF_000003815.2 Branchiostoma floridae
TAATTTTCTTCCTTGGAAGACAAATTTTTCTGTAAGGAAGCCAAACAAGATAAACAAGAAAAAGCATTTTTGGTAGTGTAGCTGATCATAGCTGCGGCACTACAGATGAACCTAATTCCTGGTGGTTCGTGCAAGTTCCACCACACCCCAAGTCTGTTGTTGTCATGATCACAATTAAATATTTTATTTCTTATGTTTTATTGATGTCACATTGTTGTCCCCTGTACTGTGTACAGGTGTGGTCTAACCACAGGTGTGGTCTAACCACAGCGCTGCCACGCTGCAGAGAGTCAGAGTTGCTTTCCATGACGCCCTTAAATCATTACGTCACAGCCAAGATCCAGTAGCAACAGCTGGCTCTTTGCACTGATGCGCGTGGACACGTTTGACGCCAGGAGGCGCAAGCTGACGCATTCGTTTGCGACTCCCCTCCTGGCGTCTGAGAACGATATTGTTAGAGTGCTATAAATTATACTCTGATGTTGCCTCCACAAGCATGTTCTGGAATAACTACGTATACTGTCACGTCGTACACAGACCACGTACACGAGACACAGTGTGAACCCTGTATTTTGATTTTTTTTTTTTACTCAATGGTCACCACGTAACAAGGCCTGAAGGCCACTCAAGGTTACGGGTTATATGATTAATTAATATTGGAACTGTAACAGCAACTCTTCGCCCTAGGTCAGAAACATCATGATTGAGACCAGCCCAATTGCTCACTATGAGTGAGGACTAACTGACTTAATAGGCGAAGCAGGGGTTACGGGGGCTGCTTGGGAGATTCCCTACCCCTATTTTGGCCGGAATGGTTTGATCCGCTCGGGTGGATGTTCGCACATGTGGCGGGTTCTTTAACGTGCTTGGGGTGTTGCTCTCCTCTAACACAGGACTTCCATTTAATGTCCTATCCGTAGGACGGCCCGAGCCGAAGCTAGGTACTCATTTTAACCTGAGTGAAGTGAGGAAATTCGTGTAAAGTGCCTTTCCCAAGGGCACACTGAGATCGGTAACACAGCAGGCGGATTCGAACCCGCAACCTCTGGGTCACGGGCCGAAGAAACTGCTACTGCGCTGCACGGTCCCACCATTAAGTGGTAGATTATTGTTGTTTTTTTTTCAATGTACTGTCAATTGTCTGTCCTTATGTGCCATAGTGCCTGACAACAAACAGACAACAACAAATAGAATATGCCCTTACCCGTACAGGTGACACCGTTGCCAATGTACCCAGGATTACAAGTGCATGTGAAGCTTTCGGGTGTGTCCGAGCAGGTGGCTTGGGGGCTGCAGTTGTTACTTCCATCTGCACATTCATCTACACGGACTAAATATCAATAATTTAGATTAGACCATGATAACTTGGAGACGTTTCACATAGCAGCAACACAATCAAGTTAACGCTAGTTCACCTTTATCCGCGGTGTAACCTATATTCGTTCTTTACAAGAACAGGGTATTTATGGCTATCATGCCGACGAAATGTGAGTTTAAACTACTATATTGTGATAATATTACAATTTGAAACCATCGTCCGTCAACTGGATATTGTTTAATGCGCTGTTTTGAAAAAGAACGGATATAGGTTATCCCACGGATAAAGGTGAACTAGCGTTATATCAACAC
>NC_049988.1:19612332-19614022 GCF_000003815.2 Branchiostoma floridae
TATGTGTCCCAACACTAACATTCTGGGTATATCATACAAAACACACAATGTCTAAAGATATTCCTTTTTTCCGTATACAATTCGTTGAGCAATATGTCAAATTCTAGGTCACAGAGAGAGCGCGGCGAGTGCGCCGTCCTAGTGGAAAGGGGGTATTTGTGGCAAATGTTGGCACGTACGTGTGGACATTAGCACACCAAGTCCGTGTGTGTTTTGACACGTGGGTATTACCCCACCGTCAAGAAAATTCGTGTGAAGTCAAAAGTGCCCCCATACGTATATAGCTTTTTTTAGGCAAGATTATCACAGTTTCTACCATAGGTCCAATTTCCTGTCCCCACTCTGCCCCAGGGAAATTTAATCTCAATCGTCATCACCCATAGCTTCTCCTCTTACAGTTCGAGCATCTTATAATTATCCCAGGCTGTTTCTTGGTTCCTCGGGATCTGGGGGAGAGGTAGGGGGTGGGGGTAGCCTGGGAACCATACCGTCGGGCGCTCGGCGGTGTAGGGGTGACCGCCCGTACAGTTGATTGGTACAGGCCGGGGGAGTTCTTACGGGGTTAGATTAGTTTAGTCGCGCGGGAGGGGTAAATTGAAAAGGCCGGCTACAAGCTCTATGGGCGAAATCTCAAAGGGCAGCTAATCAGACAGGCTGACAGAAGCTCCCCAAAGCCGACCGCGGAGAATGGTACCCAGGCTAGGGTGGGGGTTGAAGATAGCCGACGTGCACGGGGCTATTTTATGTCATGAATTATTTCCGAATAAATTGGGTAATACAAACTGAACAACTACATGTAGACAGAGTAAAATATAGACACATGCTTCAGAACTTCGAATCAGAGGATTGACGAGACAGAAGGGACTGAGAGACAATATAGTGACTAAAACAGGTTTTGTTTACGCCCTTGATTTCATAATTTGAATATTATGCAACATGTCAAGGATCCCACGTTCAAGTCAAGTCATGTAAAAGTATGATTCAAAAGAAAAAAAACTCAAAACCTAACAAAATTCTTTCTTTTTTTTGTTTCTGAAATTTGTTGAGTCGTCTGTCAAATCGCGCATAAAAGTTGCTGTTCTATGGCCTTATAAGTTATATCGCGCAAGGAGCGCATATGGGTCACAGGAGACTGAAAGAGAGATTCCAATGTACGGACATAAAGCGACTTTTTTTTCTGGGGCCTTGGAGTTTGCTCCGCGCTCCGGCTTATCTAGAGGGCTGCGTCTAGTGGTTGGCGCATCCACCGTTTAAATAATCGCTTTGTACAGCATGTATCTTATGGACATTTTCTCCTATCTAACCATGCTAACTGGCATCCTAACGTGAAATGGTCAGGCTTCTTTAGCATCTGGTTTAAGTTCTACACGGTCCGAGTTTCGGCCAAAGCACCATATGGATGGCCAATTAAATCCCACTGCGTAAAACGATAAATGTGGGCAGCAGATTACTCCGGCCCAGTAGCACACCAAAAGCAGAAACTGATCGCAACAAGAGAGAGCCTGGTCAACGAAGGTGAATAACGTTGGTAACAAAAGGAGAAAAAAACGATTTTTATTGTACTAAATTATATTATGCAAAACGTAGGTTCATATCTCACACTGCTTACCAAGACTAACTGAGCATCAAAAGATAGATGAAATAATAGATAAGACCATTTGCATTTTGATCAGTCTGTCTGTTCTCACTA
>NC_049988.1:19614152-19616064 GCF_000003815.2 Branchiostoma floridae
TGAAGATGAAGGGTACGAAAAGTTGGGCTTTACGCTGGACACTAAAGAACAGCGTCTTCACATAGCCGCGGAGACGATGGGCGGGGAAAATGGAACGGTGACAGTTGCATCTTTCGAACCGGATGGCGATGTGAAACGAAATGTGTCGGTAAGACAGTTAACGTCTCCTACCTCGCTCTACTGTAGAATACCCCCTCCCCACACTGTACTCTAATTGACTCTATTCTATGACTTTTAGACCAAGTTATGCATATTGTTTTTTCTCCCTAGGCCTTACAGGCTTTTTTAAAAACTCAATGTACTTTTTTTCTTACTAAAGTTCGTGGCCGCAGTGGAAGGAAAACCTGTCATCTCACTGTCACTAGACCTGTATCGTCCTGACAAGTTTTTGGATACAGCCAACGCCTACTGTATCGACCTGGGAAAGGACTTCAAGGATGGAGTTGACTTCGCCAAGCGTTTGGAAGAAGCGGTGGATAGGTGAGTACATAATTATACTGTAGCTCGTGTGTGTATGTGGGGGTGGCTATGGATTAGTGAAACATGATTTCGTATTTAAGAGTTTCAGAGCACCATCCCAACTTACTTCGTAGGCTCTCTTGGCCATTGTGGGCTAATATTACACTTTTGCTGACCGTTTCTTTTTCTGCTGTGTCGCTTGACCTGGCCCGGCAGCCCAAGCGACACACTAGAAAAAGGAACGGCCAGCAAAAGTGTATTATGAGCCCCACCCCAAGGCCCAGAGACCCTACCTTGGAAGCTATTTTAATGCTGTTTTTAGAACAGAAAAGTCCTAACGCTCAGAAAATCAGAAACAGTTGAACAAATTCCCTTAGACGGATGGCATAATTCGTATTCATTGCTTACTGCCATCTAACTTCAAGAAAGAAAGTTTTTCCAAAGACCAGAGCGCTATTCATTACCCAAACCGGATTGTATTTCACGCACAGATATAGCAATGATAATGCACCAAACTTTTACCAGCTAGCTGTAGTCCTTGTTGTCATCAAATGCCTCTCAGTGATATAAGCTATAACAAGAACCTTTCCTTCTTTACACCAAGGATCAAAAATCCTAGCGCATCTTCCGTGGAAGATGGTGATGATGAGGGAAGCCAGGCAGAAGATGACACAGATGGTAACGGAGCAGAACCTCACACGACGGAGAAAGGACGCGACACCGAAGAGGCGGAGTCAGAAGGTCACCCGGACTCGGAGATGGAAGAGATGGATGGGTAAGTACATCGCATTGTGGCATTTACCCCCGCAAGAGATCGCGTAAACATAGTCTCTACCAGACTCTAGCCTGGCCGAATGATAATAGCGGACTTTTGTGATTTGATTAGTTTTTTGTGCGTCTTTCACGAAGACTCTTTTTGCATGACCGAAACCTGCCGGTGGGGATCAACCCAGCATGGAGATGAATATTGTAGATGGCAAGTAAAAACACCACAAAAAACGAACCGCCCTCGAACATTACTTACTGGCAGTTAGATAAAGATCTCCGGTGAATCGGAGACTTCTGGAGCTATTATTGAATGAATGAAGACCTTTATTGCACATTGTTGCCAAACCGGGCTAAGTACAGGTCACAACAAGACATGTTGAAAAGATACAGTTCACAGATGCAAAATTAGACTATTGCTGGATAAATTCAACATCTCCTCGCTTTTCTGTTATAGTGGAGACAAAAGAGCAAATATGTTTTATGATCGATGGTCTGTCTAGTTGCATTAGGAATATGAATTTTTCTACAGAACTTAGGTGTATAAAATAAGGAACTTGGTTTTGTGTAACCTTATCGGTTCATTTGTCTCTACGGTATACAATCTACACTCTACTACAAAATGGCGTTCGTCCTCTATTCTATCTAAATTGCAATATTTGCATAGTCTTGTTCCAGAGGGGTGCGG
>NC_049988.1:19616164-19632055 GCF_000003815.2 Branchiostoma floridae
GTACTATTTTTAAACCGCCACGCCTGTCCGGAGATCCCAAGGCCGCCGGATGCTTTCCCCTTTATCTAATTAGGTACATATTCTACACTATATATTTCGAGATACGCAAGGAGAGAACTAAATCGAGTTCCTTGATCTTATAGCACCACCAGTACCGTTTGCAGCGCAATGTGAGTACCTGTTTAACTTCACTGCTTTGCTCTGTTTTCTTGTCCAACTCTTACACACAAGTTACAACTTACTGATTTTCATGTCTCTGCCTAGCCTCAACCCAACCTCCTCACGGGGGTACAGATCGTAGACTTATGTAAAATCAGTTTTATTGCAAAGTCATGCACATTGTGCTAATTTCAAGTGAATAAAATTAAACACTAGCGTACCAACATGAAATGATTAAATATGGGTTAACTACACGGGAATGATATACATTCTAACATAATAAAATCAATAGATTGAATGTAGAATACCTTGGCTTCTTTGAAAACGGTTAAAAATGAAGCGTCACTTATTTTCTATGATAGGTTGATTTGATGATCTTAGTAGAAGGAGTATCTTTTGTGGGCTTTTTTAACAATGAAAAACTTGGTGCGATTTCGGACACTCTTTCAAATAGTCTGTTTCTTCCAGCATCGAATCGGGGACATTCACAAATGAAATGTGTTTCGTTTTCCACCGCATGCGTTGTGTTTTAGTCCGACTTGAATTCAACCCGGTGCCCGACCGTGCCCCAAAATACCCCAGGCGCTGCAAGGTGTCTCAAGCGGCCACGTAGGGGGCACTTCCGGGAGTGTTTAAAAAAAAAAAAAACAGACCGTGAACTGCCCGGCAGGGCCCCTTTTTCCAATTGGGACCTAGGCCTGAGCCAGGTGGTCACACAGTCTTCGAATTCTTGTTTAATCTCTTTCATGTTTCATCCCACAGCCTAAAATCCTTGTCAGCATGTTGGCATTAGTCCTCCTTTCCCTGGTAGCCGGGTCCCTGGCCCACAGCAACGGTGCGCCTCACCAGGCCTGCCGAGACGGAGTCCCGAACCACCACCCCGTGGCCGCTATGGCTGGGACCATGCCGTTCACCATTACCGGGGGAGCCTACACACCCGGGCAGCACGTTCATCGTAGGTTGATTTTTGAACTCTCTCTCTCTTTCTTTCTCTCTCTCTCACTCACTCACTCACTCACTCACTCACTCACTCACTCACTCACTCACTCACTCACTCACTCACTCACTCACTCACCCACTCACTCACTCACCCACTCACTCACCCACTCACTTACTCACTCACTCACTCACTCACTAACTCACTCACTACCTCATTCACTCACTCACTCACTCACTCACTAACTCACTCACTCACTCATTCACTCACTCACTCACTCACTCATTCACTCGCTCACTCACTCACTCACTCACTCACTCACTCACTACCTCATTCACTCACTCACTCACTCACTCACTCTCTCACTCACTCACTCACTCACTCACTCACTCACTACCTCATTCACTCACTCACTCACTCACTCACTCACTCACTCACTCACTCACTCGCTATTTCTCAACACTCCTTTTCTCAACACCAATCCCGAGGTCTATTGTCCATGCTTCACCTTTTTTTTTTCATTTTTCAGTTACCATCAGTGGAAACGAGCCCTTCCGTGGGTTCATGATCAAGGCTTCAGAGGGCTCTTTCCAGGTTCGTTAAACTTTCCTAACAGATTCCAATGTTCCTGTGAATGAAATATAATTTCTTTAGCAGATTAAAGACATTGTGATCTTACAAGCCAAGATGATAAAGTAGTTCTAAGTATACACGCGTTATATTGGTGTTATATGAGTGTGGGATCTTTACTACATCTGCAAAGACTACTAGTGATGAAAGATAGTTGTACAGGTTCAACTCCTTCTCGCTTCCTCTTAAGACAGTAATAAAAGTACAAGGCATGCCCAGATCGAGCTTAACTAGTAACTAGTTAACTAGTTATGTAATTTCCGAGCAGGCGAATCCAGTATCGTGTGAGATCGTGTGACGCAATCTTTGAACAGCGGTTTGGGCTCAGGCCGGGACCGCGTGGCACAGTGGTATTGTGTTCGCCTCGTGACCGAGAGGTTGCGGGATCGAATCCGCCTGCCGTGCTGCCGATCTTGTGCCCTTGGGAAAGGCACTTTACACGAACTTTCCTCACTTTACTCAAGTGAAAATCAGTCGTCCCTCGGATAGGACGTTAAATGGAGGTCCCGTGTCTGGGGAGAGCCATACCCCGGGCACGTTAAAGAACCCGCCACATGTGCGATGGTGCGGTGTGAGCGGTTCAAAACCTACAATACCTTGGCCGCACCTGGGGCAATTACTGTCGTATTGAGGTCACCTGAGTGGTGCCGTATGGCAGCTCGCTCCAGACACTTGCGACAGTCGTATTGAAGTCACCTGAGTGGCGCCGAATGGCAGCTCGCTACAGACCCTTGCGATTTAGCCCCGCCTTTTGTAAGCTCCTCGCAATTCAGCCCCTGGCTGCAAAGAGTGAGTAGTCGGCCCACCCAATAAACAAATAAACATAAACAAACAAGAGGTCCCGGGTTCGAAACCTGCCGTGTCGCCGATCTTGTGCCCATGGGTGAGCCTTGGCTATTGTAGAGTGGAATATCGTGGTTATCACCAGGCACAGTAGGGGCATCTTCCCTGGATAGTTTTGAAGAAAACTTTCAGATAGATGTGATGTGCAAAAGTTAGGTGTGGCGGGTCGTTCAGTGTAAGATAACCAGCTGCTGCCGCGCTGTGTGCCTGCGAAGCTGGTGTGTTACGCCGAAGGGCGGTTATACCGGCTATTGAGATACAAATACAGAAGCTGGTGTGTTACGCCGAAGGGCGGTTATACCGGCTATTGAGATACAGATACAGAAGCTGGTGTGTTACGCCGAAGGGCGGTTATACCGGCTATATAGATACAGATACAGAAGCTGGTGTGTTACGCCGAAGGGCGGTTATACCGGCTATATAGATACTGATACAGAAGCTGGTGTGTTACGCCGAAGGGCGGTTATACCGGCTATATAGATACTGATACAGAAGCTGGACTGTTACGCCGAAGGGCGGTTATACCGGCTATATAGATACAGATACAGATACAGATACAGGGGCACTTAACACGACTTTCCTCATTTTGTGTCTCCCAGGCCGGTGCCAACCAGCAAGTCATGGACTGCGACGGCACAGCGGACGCCATCACCCACACTGAAAACACCGACAAGAGCTCCGTCACTGTGACGTACGTGGCACCAGCATCCGCCGCCGGATCCATCGGCCTGAGGTAACCACATAGACCAATCAGCACGAGGGAGTCATCTTTATAGACCCAATCAGCACGAGGAATTTATCTTTATAGACCAATCAGTGCGAGATATAGACTTATAGACCAATCACAGTAGGTAATCACATAGACCAATCAGCGCGAGGTAGTAATACTTACATAGACCAATCTGTCGGTCCAATGATTTTTTGAAAAAATCTGAGAAGCAACAAATAGATTTGGTGTGGCCTAACTGTACATTATTGGCATTATGTTAGAATTATCGTTTTACTTATATCACCCCTGTCATACATAAGGACGACCCCGTACTAGTGTGTATGTTACTAAATGTATTTTCTAGTGGTGCCGTTAAAATAAGCTCTTGGCTTGAGTACGGCGTCACTGTGTAGTATGTACTTTGCATTTTGCGTTTGATACAAATAAATGCACGTTTTTGTCTGTCTGCAGGTTGACTGTCGCTGTAAACCACGATAAGTATTGGAACCCCGAACTCTTCACCCTGAGTCAGACTGCAGGTAAGATCTAGGGGAAAATTTGTCACCTTTCCGAACCGGGGCCCGACCGGGCAGCGCTGGGAAACGAAAAGTATGATATAAAATACAGCAAACTACACAAGACGTAAAGAGAATAGTCGTGGCCATTATTGGTGTATATTTTACGTATAACGTAACATGTCTATTTTTCGTACGTATCATAAAGGTGAACTAGCGTTAATGTTTTGTATAATTGGAACATGGGGTACCACTTGATGTTTACCACCTAAATAGAGAAGCTCTAATACTTCTTTTCTTCTCCACCTTCACCTAATCCAGATGTCATCACCGGTTAAGGTCATAACCTTGCTGACAAACAAGGACATAAAGCTGTACGTGACATAATCGTCCGTAGAAGTGACGTCATCAAAAGCAGCAACTTCCCGTCTGATATGAGATATTAAACTTCATCTGTGCAATCTATTTCTCACTTGAACATCGTTTTTGTGGCCTATTCTCTTCGTTGTCGCTAGGTTGTATACATCGTTACGTTCATATGAGATGTTTGCACTCACGTGATGATGACGTAAGCATTTTCCGCCATGTTGGATGATTAAACCTGATGGACCTTGCCAGCTAAATTTAAAGTAGCATATGTAAATGTTATAATTTCTTTTTCAAACTTTTGAAGCTTATGTATGAAATGTTGGTGCATACATGAATGAATGAATAAGTGAGTGAGTGAATGAGTGAGTGAGTGAGTGAGTGAGTGAGTGAGTGAGTGAGTGAGTGAGTGAGTGAGTGAGTGAGTGAGTGAGTGAGTGAGTGAGTGAGTGAATGAATGAATCCCGGTGTGAGTGGATCAAATCTTAAATACAAGTCTGGGCGCTATTACTGGCTGAGTAGCGACCTTCGGGAGCGGACCAAAGCGAACAAGGCTCCAGGCTAACAGTCCCGTGTTAGCCAGGTTGCAGTATGTAGTAAAGTGAATTCATTCCTAAAGCTACCGACATCTTCACATTGCCGTCATCCCTCAGCAAGACATCTGGAACCGCATAGTTTTGAACTTTTATTCAGCCTGTCGGCCAGTCCTGTGCATGTGTTAGTCAGATTGTATTTTCTGTACATCGCAAAACTGCTGTGTCATAAGCATGCATCATATGCATGGTTCTGAGGGGGAAACAAACTTTGCCTGCTTGTGTACATTTACGTAACCGCGCCTTCACGTGTTAGCCAGCATCAGTATCCCTGACCTACTTGTAGGCTGTATATACAGTACTACGTAGAACGCAAAGTCCGAATCTAAAGTAGGTCTCCAGCTCGGACCTTTAGGTTGAGCAAACTGAGATGTCCTCGCCAGTATCAGTAGTATGGGAACGGGCCCTTCTGTCGCGTTGCGTCATGTAGGGGCCGTCGACATATTGTCTCGAAATCATCGCGCATGATTCTTCCGTCACGTTATAATTATCTCCATGTAAAGGATAAAACTGCCATCCGCAGAATGAGGAGTTCAATAAAATGATAAATATGGTAAGAACGTGGTGAGGTGTGTTACTCTTTCGAGTGACACTGGATACGTACAAGGAAGTCTCGCCACGATAAATAAGCTTAAGCTTGTAGCGACCCAATGGACCAATCCCAAAACCCCGTCCCCTGTTCTATCATAGTTCTATTTCAAATACCTCCGTCAAAAATAGCCATTTCTGTCCAATGGGGCAGTTTTGACGGAGGTGTTCGAAATAGAATAGGGGGTTCTATCTGTTTGATATGGCGTTCGACAGGATCGGTCCATCATCCTAGAGGTGGTATCTCACTGCACTTGGAGTCACCGGTTCGGTACAGCAAGGCTCGTTCACTACGGCACTGTTGTGTTATTTTCTCCGTTTTGTTGATAATTTAGATATTGCGTATTACGTAAAAGTATGACTAAGAAGACAGCAAAATACACAAAACGCTAAAAATTGTTCGTTCTTTATCTCTGAAATTCGTTGGGTAATCTTTCGAACCCCGCAGTGCCGCACCGGTGCCCCAAGTGCAGTGAGATACCACCTTAACTTAGCACAGTGGACACTTAAGCAAACTATGCTGAGACAGCTTCTCTAGTAACATCAGTAAAACATCATTGATCCGAGACGGTGGACGGTATAGACTTCTTAGCACGTGTTTGGCCCTTTGCCCCCCAAACGTTACAAACCCGTAATAATATGACTCCCAAATATTCAGGTCACTCACACTGGGGAGGGCAAAAAATCTGGTAGGAAATTAGGTGTGGGGGACGATACCAACTTCCAATAACCTTTGACCCGTCACCGACACCATGCGTCCTTAAGGTCAAGCATCACAAACAATACTGCCATTCACCTTGAAGAAGGAATTTCAAAATGCCTGGTAGGAAATCAGGGACGAGGGACAACATCAGCTTCCAACGGCCTTTGACCCATTGGTTACGTCATACGTTCAATAAGGTCATGCGACCAAAAAATTCGGGCAACCCATTCCTGAGACGGCAAGATATCTGGTGGCAAATTCGCTACGGGGAATGATGGCGCCAGCTTCCAGTGACCTTTAACCTGTTCGTCACGCCATACGTCCATTTAAAGGTCACGCGTCAAAAACATTCGGGTCACTCATTCTAGAGACGGGAAGGGGGATGATACCAACTTCCAATGACCTTTGACCTATTGCCCTTGCCATTCGTCCGTAAGGTCAGTTTCCCGAGCATTCGGGTGGCTCCGGTCCACTGTGAAGAAGACAGGAGGTCGGGTAGAATCCCTGGTTAGTCTACTCGAAGGAAAAAGTTTCCAAACGATGCTCGCCTTTGTCGCCCTGTTCGCCCCGCTGCTCGCCGTGGCGCGCGGGTTCGGTAGCGGGGCGCCCACCATGGCGTGTACGGCGATGACTCCGCAGCACTCCCCGCACGGCTGGCAGACTGTTCCCGCTCCCTTCCGGATCACCACGGACTCGCACACCTACACACCCGGATCGCCGATCAGAGGTGAGGCCTTTGAAAGACTACGTAAGAGTAAACGTCTACCTTAGAAATGCAGGAATCTTCAGAGAACATATACACATATGGTGAACAAAGGACCATCAGTTAAAGAGTGGTAACCTTTATTGTGCGTCTTTACCCTACCGAATTAAGTACGGGTCACAACAAAGATAAAACGTGTGAAATTATTAATATTATAGATCTATTCTGGCATAGAAGTTCGGCTTCCTCTTGTTCTTGGTATAGCGTAAAAACATAAGTTTGCAAGGGTTCAGAAGTTGGCTTGTCAAAACGCATGGGGAATATAATTTTTTTCAGTGCTACTTATTTCAATCCTTAACAACATATTACAATTAACGACGAAGTGAACTTAATCTTCCACTGAGTTTGAGGCACAAAATTGACAAATTCTTAGTCTGATAATAAATGGTGATTATGGACTGATCACACGTATTTCTTGACACTAAGCCTGATACGTGCTCAAACCGATTGGAGCCCATCTTTCTTTAGTGTGGTTGCTGCACCAATCTTTGTAAAGTAACGAAGCTGTGCTTTTAGTGACCATCAGCGGTTCAAAGGTTTTATGCTGCAGGCCCGAAGCCCGTACTAAGTCTGATCCGTACTCAAACGGAGCTCTGTAGTTAATTACCAGGTGCACTTGAGTGTGGTTGCAGTAGATTAAAACCATTTTAGTCTTAATGCGTTTTTGTTTGCAGTGACCATCAGCGGGCCAAGCGGGTTCAAAGGTTTCATGCTGCAGGCCCGCAGTCCGTTCGCCACCGGTACCAACCCTGTGGGCGCTGTTGGCGTTTTTCAGGTACGGCTCGTCCCGATAAGTCCTACATTTAACATTGACTCTAGGATATAAATAATGATGATAAAAAGATTATCTCCGACGGCTAATTACAAACAAAGTAAAACAGTGCTAAAGAGAATTGTAAAGGAAAATGATATACATGTACTATATAGATGAATTGAAATGGCATCTATTCTAAATCTATTTCAACTTAAACTTTTTGAAGGGTTCGATTTTTTTAATCCGTATGAATGCGCAGTGAGATGAATTGCCAAATCGTTATAGATAGACGGGACTAACGACTGAAGTAGGAATATTGCTTTTGTTGGTCAGCAGGGGTTGAAAACTTAAAAAAAAAAATTAATCTCTGGAATAATAAAATTCTAATAGATAAATCTATAACAATGGATATGTAGTATTTAGTATACAGATATCTATAGCTATTTCCGCCAATTCATCAACCAACCGACCAATCTATCAATAATGGATCAATTAATTGATTAATCAATCAATCAATCAATCGAACTATCTCTCCCCAGGACCTGCCGGCGAGCGCTAGGACAGAGAGCTGTTTCTCTACTGGTGACACCGCCACGCACGTCACCGGACATGACGTCAAGGATAGCGTCACGGTCACGTGGGTCCCGCCAGCCAATCTGCACGGGCCTGTGGCACTGACGTAAGGAGTGTATATATTATGTATAATTCAATTTTGACTATCTATTAGCTAGAATTACAATGTGGTGAAAGGACATATGACTCGGATAATAGGTCAGATATCTCAGGTAGCTTGTAACGCCCCCGTCTCTGTTTACGTCATCTATAGTAATGACTTCGAACAGCATTCCCATAATGACTTCTGACAACAATGTGGCCTTTTACGTTAACCTACATCTATAGATTCCTGTTGCCCTATCATGAAAACAACAACACAACATGAAATGAAATGAATATATTTAAAATTCAAATAAGGAATAACATACATGTACACCTATAGGAAATGGTGCTAACATCTTTTTTTAATCACCAGGGCCACGATAGTTGCGCAGTTTTCTACCTTCTGGGTCGGTGTCACCGCTACTGTGCACCAAGGAGCCAATCGTATGTCCCGTTATATCATTTACCATCTAAGATACTTCTATCCTGGATTTTGATTGGTTCTAAAACTACTCGCACTCACTGTATGGTGTATCCAAAATTTAATTGGTCAGTTTGATGCTTTCTGTTACTCCCCAAGCAGATTTTAGACCCTGGCTGTTTTTTTTTTCTGAAGTCTTAATGTGGTCGGTAGACAACAAGATTTCAGTACAAAATAGAAAGCCCGATAAAAACGCCTAACAAACGTTAAAAACAGCTGGAGCCTAACCTCTGCTTGGGGAGAAGCTTTCTGTGGGTATAGGTCGCTATACTTAACGTTACTCATACAGGTAAACTCAGTTTAATGGGTGAACCATTCATCGATGTCCGGGCTTCCGCTCAGATCTGGTTAATTTGTTAGTTTGGCTTATTAATATTTATATTGGGGGACCGTTATGTAAGTTAGTATCAGGGGTCGTTCCAATGTTTTTTACAAGTAAGTAACACATTTAAGCAATATACTTGGGGCACCAGGGGGTATCTCACTGCACTTGTGGCACCGGTGCGGAGCAAGAGCAGTAAGATATCACCTTACGTACACTGGCTTTAGGGAGACTTCTTATTTCTGTTTATTGTGATTGAAGGTAGTTAATCTTCTTTTTAAATTTTTTTTTTTCTTTTCCAGATTTGATCACTGGCTGAGCCGGAGTAGAACTAGTGATTTGATTTTCTACAGCGCAGCGTGGAACTTGAAAACAATTATTATTAAAAATCATCGGCGAGAACATGAATTAACCGACTCTGTACGACCTCATTTATGTCTTTAACAGTTACTTGTATTAAGCAAGCAAATAATACATGTAAACAAAGAGCTTCCGACCATCTATGTATATGTATCCTGGTGTCGATTATGCTTTACCGAGAATGCACCGACTCAGCATGGCTAGTGTTATGTTAGATTTTAGTGCTCTGGCAACGAATTTGGACTATGACGAACGATTGCGTTCTGTAGCTATATGCAGTCTCTCCCTTGTTAACGCAAAAGTGCACAGAATATCATTATAGAAATTGCTAAACTTTCTTTCCAATACTGAAATCAATATAGGGACTCTTGTTCACAGAATCAAGAAAGTTTAGCAATTTCTATAATGTAACATCTATTATCATAATACCGGTACGTTTACGACGATTTCTCCAGCCATACTGATTTGACAAATTGTCAACGCATCATTTTCTCCATTTACATGTTGCTGTTATAGGTTACCCTTGCCACTTCTTCTGTGTAACTTTTCTGCCACTCTTGTCCTGCTAAAAGCGTAATATTGTAATTGTAACACGCCGCGGAATTACACGGCGAACGGGCGCGTGGTTGGGAGGGGGTACAAAATACCGGTAGGAAGAAACACGGCACAATTAACTGCCGCTATGTACCACGGCACGAAAAACGGAATTTAAGCATGCTTAAATGATGCTTAACGTTGACGTATTTTCCTTCTTTACGGATCTATACATCTCTTATACGAGTACGTAAAGATTGGCGTTACGTAGTCTTTACGTAGGCACTAATAGGTCCGTATTTTCCGGTTTTTTAAGTTGCCTTTCGGCAGCTTAAAGTTGTTGTAAATAATTACTAAAACTCATTTAAATTGCATTTAAATGTTACGTTTATAAAACTTTAAGCATTGTTACGGCTTATTTACGTGTACGTAAAGATGATCATTAGGTGGCTTATAGGTGCGGATAGATCCGTATTTTCCGGTTTTTTAAGTTGCCTTTCAGCAACTTAAAGATGTTGTAAATGTTTATCAAAACTCATTTAAATTGCAATTAAATATTACGTTTCATAAAACTTTAAACATCGTTACGGCTCATTTACGTGTGCGTAAAGATGATCATTAGGTGCTTATAGATCCGTATTTTCCGTTTTTTTAAGTTGTCTTTCAGTAGCTTAAATATTTCGTAAATGATTATTAAAACGCCCTTAATACATGTTTAAAGTTCACGTTTATTTCTTCTGAAGCCTTTATACTTGTCATATACGTGTGCATTAAGATGTTTATACTTTGTGTATTGGTGCCCTTTTAGCAGCTTAAAGTTGTCATAAACACTTATTAAAACACCCTCAATACATGTTTAAAGTTCACGTTTATTTCCTCTTAAGTCTTTTTACGTCTCATATACGTGTGCATTAAGATGTTTATAAGATGTGTATTGTTGCCCTTTTAGCAGCTTAAAGTTGTCATAAACACTTATAAAAACACCCTTAAGACAAGTTCCCTTTTATCTTCTCTGAAGCCTCTTTACGTCTCATATACATGCGCATTAAGAGGATTTTAATGTGCCTATATTTGTCCTTTTAGCAGCTAAAAGTTGTCATAAATACGTACTAAAACACCCTTAAGACATGTTTAAAGTTCCCTTTCTACGTCTCATATACGTGTGCATTAAGGTGATTATAAGGTGTGGATAAGTGTCATTTTAGCGGGATAAAGTTATAATCATAAGCACGTTTTAAAGCAAGAAAATACAATGGATGAAACTTTGAAATTTTATTGAATTACGAGAAAACATTACATGGAAAAGTAAAAAAAAAAACCTACAGCCTACTAGGTATTTGTGGCCTATCATTCTGATGTAGTCGGCAGTTGAAGCAATCACAACGGCTGTGCAATTCCGTGCAGTATCCAAGTCCACAGTCCCATTTCCAGTGTCGGGCGAAGAGTCACGGCGTAAGTTAAAAAGAGCACACAGTTCCATCTGGTCACCACAGGAATAAGAATCCGGTAAGATCTAGAGTAGTGGCCGATATGACTCGTGTTGTTGGATGGTCTTGGACTCTTGGATTATTTGGACGCGAAACATGTTCAGCTTGCAGTCTCGGCTTCTATTAATCCGGATGGTACAAAGGTCGTGATTTCCCATTCTGTGTCGATTTCCAACAACATCAACTTGTACAGAATGATAGCCACCTACTATCTTTGCGTCAAATTCCGTCACCGGGGGTCCTAGGCGGTAATAGCAGTGTCACGGCCACAACTTGCGGGTTAGAACAGGTCCAACCTTTCTTCAATACTTCTTTTCAAATAAGCGCCTGGAAAATAACCGCTCCTTGTGGTATGGTAAATTTGAACCCCCCACTCTTTTCTGCCATTGGATACATCCTATCACATGACACAGCCGCTGTGTTTGCATAGTATGCCGGCCACAGACGGAGGTGCGCCCCATGCGGAATACGCGTACGAATTAACGCTGAATAAATTTACATCTAGCCTGCCCACGCATATCACAATAACCAAAACAAACACGGGAAGACACTGCCTGTGTGTCCAGCCTGTTCTTTCTTGACGCTTGCTTGTAGATAAAGAAATCATTCGCACATTTACTTGTAGTAAGAAATGCTCGCCGTTTAATAGTAAGAAAAATATCATGGTTAAACACCACTCACTACACAAAAGTATAAGCTAAACCAAGGAGCTTTTAACGGGGGAGGTCTCACCGTGTTCGCTTAAAAGTGCGCGGATTCAAAGATTAAATATGTTGTATGTTAAACAGAAAAACGCAACATTTCATATACGTTTTGGCAGCATATAAGCTAAACGGGGGAGGTCTCCCCGTGTTCGCTTAAACTGCGCAGATTCAAAGATTAAACATGTCGTATGTTCAACAGAAATACGCAACATTTCATGTACAGTTTTGGCAACATATAAGCTAAACGGGGGAGGTCTCCCATAGTTCGCTTAAACTGCGCGGATTCAAAGATTAAACATGTCGTATGTTCAACAGAAATACGCAACATTTCATATACGTTTTGACAACATATAAGCTAAACGGGGGAGGATCTCCCCTAGTTCGCGTAAACTGCGCGGATTCAAAGATTAAACATGTCGTATTTTCAACAGAAATACGCAAAATTTTATATACATTTTGGCAACATATAAGCTAAACGGGGGAGGTCTCCCCGTGTTCGCTTAAAAGTGCACGGATTCAAAAATTAAAAATGTCGTATGTTCAACAGAAATACCCAACATTTTATATACGTCTTGACAACATATAAGCTAAACAGGGGAGGTCTCCCCGTGTTCGTTTAAACTGCGCGGATTCAAAGATTAAACATGTCGTATGTTCAACAGAAATACGCAACATTTCATGTACGTTTTGGCAACATATAAGTTAAACGGGGGAGGTCTCCCCTAGTTCGCTTGAACTGCGCGGATTCAAAGATTAAACATGCCGTATGTTCAACAGAAATACGCAACATTTCATATACGTTTTGGCAACATATAAGCTAAACGGGGGAGGTCTTCCCTAGTTCGCTTAAACTGCGCGGATTCAAAGATTAAACATGTCGTATGTTGAACAGAAATACGCAAAATTTTATATACGTTTTGGCAACATATAAGCTAAACGGGGGAGGTCTCCCCGTGTTCGCTTAAAAGTGCACGGATTCAAAGATTAAACATGTCGTACGTTCAGAAGAAATACCCAACATTTCATGTACGTCTTGACAACATATAAGCTAAACGGGGGAGGTCTCCCCTAGTTCGCTTAAACTGCGCGGATTCAAAGATTAAACATGTCGTATGTTTAACAGAAATACGCAAAATTTCATGTACGTTTTGGCAACATATAAGCTAAACGGGGGAGGTCTCCCCTTGTTTGCTTAAACTGAGCGGATTCAAAGATTAAACATGTCGTGTGTTTTACAGTAATACGCAACATTTTATATACGTTTTGGCAACATAAGCTAAACGGAGGAGGTCTCCCCATGTTCACTTAAACTGCCTTGATTCAAAGATTAAACATGTCGTATGTTTAACAGAAATACGCAACATTTCATATACCTCTTGGCAACATATAAGCTAAACGGGGGAAGCCCCTCTTCTTTGCGTAAACGGCGGTTTGAAATAGATTACAGATGCCGTATATTCAACAGAAAAACGCAGCATTTCATGTAACGTAAGGGAGCGCATATAAGCTAAGCGTAAGAGGTATTCCCTGTTCGAATCAAAAATTGCGCACAGAAAGATCGAATACGTCATATGCTTTCGGAACAAACAACATAGAAGAATATTGTATTTGACTTTTCTGAGGTATTAACATAACATTTTGTCCCGGAAAACGCAATTGTCAGTTTTGACAGTAAATCTTGCCACTGTTTTAAAACAGATGACGCAATGCTTTATCAAACGCCAGACAAAGGCTTATTATATTTGACATAGCCGAGGTAAGTTTGGTAAACAGATCTAGAGAAACGGTATTTGAAATATTACCACAGTGGTAAAACAGTAAAACGGATTATTTTTTATAACTTTTTGAGGCATTTAAGTTGTCTTTTCGGCATACTAAAATACATGTAAAATTCACGTAAAGAAACACGACAGATTAAGTTACATTTACAAACTCTGAAATCTTACGTAAAGGCCAGATGTAAGTTTCCGATGCCTTTAATAGATCTTAAAATCTTCTGAAATATTTCTCCGCCTTTAAGGTTTTTATACGTATCTCTGAAACTTTGCTTAAATAGTTGTTTTCGTGCTGTGTAATTTATACATCCTCTGATGTTCCTTCCTTTTCTGTCAGTAAATGCATAAAACATAAACCTGCATGAGCATACAAAATGTCATGAGAAAACGGACGTATACTGTCAAGAATTTTCATTTAACTTCTGTCCGTCACAACCGCTATGACGTAACACTTCACTGCTAGCGTAGATATAAAAATGGCGGGAAAATGGCTGCGTACGTTCAATTTTGCCCATTCAGTCGTAGATCCGGGCTATTATGCAACGGTTCTTCACACTTTTACTGAGTTGTAGGTCACCAACAGAAATTCAAGATTGTTGTTGAATCATGTTCGTCTTGTGCCGTGAGCATGTGTAATTATGATCTATATAAATTTGGCAATGAATGTGACAGTGTGTTCGTCCCACGACGAGCTGCCTACCCCGAAATTAAAAAAAACAGTATACTGAAAACTTTTGGCCTTGTTGTCTTCGAATGCATTGTTATCGATGCTTTGTAAATGATGTATTGGACACCTAGATGTCTGAAGTGTGCACAGCTCAGAAATAACTATTGTTGCATGTGTAGATCTCTTTAAGTTCCAGTATTTTTAATCTACCGGTATAAGTCTTACTACCGGTATTATGCCAATGCATGTTATCCTACCAACACAGATGAACTTTCATGCTATGCACAGAATATCTTTGAATTGGAAAGCTAACCTCGCTTGGTCCTGAAAAATCACGCACGTATTCATATGCAACGATATATAACGTTACACCAAATGGGAAAAACGCCCAATCCAACATCTGCTTTGAAATTGGCTACATGTCGTTCTTCATAATTCCGCCATGCTGCGCTTCAACAGGGTATAACTACGTCCCTTCCTAACCTCTGCTTGAAACGACTTAACGGTGCACATAAACGGGGTCCACCCCAACATCTGCTGCGAGATTACTCGTCTGGGTGTCGTTCTTCATAATTCCGCAAGACTGCGCTACTTCACTGCACACCTCCACATGGACATCTCTTTCTAACCTCTGCTTGGAGACGGCACAGTGCATTTCGCCATGCAGGGCACAACCCAACATCTGCTAGAAGATTACTCACCTGGGTGTCATTCGTCATAATTCCGCTAAGCGGCGTTGCTGCACGGTGCACCTCCCATGCCCTCTGACCTGGGCGTGAGGTGTGTCGATCGAACCAGTCACCGTGTCAGCTAATCTGACAGCCGGCTTTTGTTGTTTTCCCGGATAAAATTGTAGGGTTAGGCTTCGTGGAACGGCATCGTACCATCCGGAAGTGTTACTCATGTATCGCACCATCCCAGTACATGTCTAAAACAGGAAGAAGCGGTTTTATATAGACCAAGAATCGCCAAGGAAGCGGCCCAACTCCAAGAGATCGCGTCGCGTCCTATCGGACGGTTTATCAGAATTCCTTGGCACTTGAGGGACGATCTTGGCCGAGAAAAATGTGCGGGTTTCCGAAGAATCTGGTGTACGTGTTTGTGGACCTGGTCTGCGTGCTGATAGGTGAGTTATCTTGGGGTAAAAGTGAACGTTTGTGTACGTTTTGTCTGATCTGGGAATTCGGGACGTTTCTTGACAGATAACGGGACATTCTGCTGGTGGTGGCACCGATCAGTGGTGAGCTTAAGGGAGGGGGGGGGGGGGTCATGTTGGTTGTATTTTCTTTATTTATCTCTTGAAGTGTCAGCGGTGCTTAATCTAGCTTCGATATTTTAAGTTCT
>NC_049988.1:19632952-19668079 GCF_000003815.2 Branchiostoma floridae
TAAGCTCGAAATTAACTCATATATAAGCTCATCTCCAAGCAGATCCCACAGTAGCTTATAAGTTATTGTCAAAAATCTGGCAAATGAGTGTAGCCGGGCTACGTGTGTGCATTGATTAGCTACCAAACTCCTTTGCCAGCTTTTGATATGCTACCATAAGAATTAAGATCTGCTTAGAGATTATGACTAAGCAATAGTTTTAATTAAATGTATTTATTTATTCGAAAAAGTGACAAATATATTAGGTTTAATATGTGACATGTGAATTCAAACTATGTATGCAAGAAAAATGAGTTAATGCGACACACAAGTGTTGCTTTTTTCCCTGTCTTTGTTGTAACGTTAAGTTGGACTTATCAAGGACGTTGATGTAACGTCCTTGGACTTATGAATTTCTGATAGTTGCACCTTTTTTCCCATACACGAATCAACCCCACCCCCCCACCCCCAACCCTTCAGACGAACTGAATGCCAAAGGGTCACTCGAAACAGGACCTCTTTTTCCTTCCCCTATATTATATATAGTTGAATTTAGGTTTCACATATTGAACCCTACGTGTCACTGATAACGTTTCAAGTGTACAAATTACAATGTTACATATCTACACTACACAGTCACGTAATCTCATTGTCAACGACTTTGGCTCTCTGCCGGTTTCTATTCTTGCATCAGTCTAACCTTGATGTCAGACAGTTGCCAAGGCCTACATGTACTAGTACAGTATCAGTCAGAAGCCAACTCCTTGCCAGTGCCTTGACACTGTCCATTTAAGTCAGAAACCCTTCTGTTGTACTTAGTGGAAACTATAACATCGTTACACTTGATACAACTTGGACATGTCCAGGGCCAATATATTCATCCATAGATACATACTATTAATGCATGAGGGTCTGCATGGGGATCTCAACAATGCTCTACATTAAAAGTCAAAACTACCTCCTACGCATTACGCTACTGTCGCTACTAGTACATGAAAGGAAGGCAACTCTAGAAATATTGGTCGCATCGCAGCTCAGTAACGAATCACAATGTAGAAGACGGCTTTCCCTACGGAATTTGTTGTGACGCAACTTTTCCTCTTTCCATCGACAATGTGATCTCAGTTACAGCTCCCAATTGTTGTTGTAGTTCTCATTTTGGTCCCCTTATTGGAAATCTATGGATGTTGATTGCCCCCAGGCAAATAGCAGGTGCTTCTCACTAATAAGAGTATGTACTGCCACTACTGGTATTGGTAGCTGTAAGTTGTATGAGTTAGGATTGTCATGACAGCTATTATAGGGGCTGTCCTGTACAAAATTGGTACCTAGAAGGCCAATGATTTAACCCCGCCCACAGTTTTGAGACTACCACTACTAGTACTAGTATTGTATAATGTAGGATCACAGAAGAAAAAAAGGTGCCAGCAAACCTAGATATGGCAAGCTTTTAAGTTTTAGTTTTAAGAATAGAACAATACAATGAAATTGATCTCAAAGTCTTTCCCAATCCAGACACCCTACAATGCCCACGCCTACAACTAGTACTAGTACATTACTTGCTGCGAACACCATGCCAAGATGGCTCTACTCTGTGAAAAAATCCTGGTGACACGAGAACCCTGGGAACCCAGAGATATTCTTTAGATGTAAACTCCCATGTCTGTATGTTATTAATCACTTTTTTTAAGTGGCTGTTCAAACCAAGATGTCCTCGCAAACATCATAATGTGCATGGGTTAAACCAGAGCTCTCTGGAGGACAGAGAATTGCTTGTTGGGACAGACAAAAATTTTACTCCATCCATCCCCTAAATCATGAAATTGATGGAAATGTGTTTTTCTGTCACTATTTGAACTCACATCATATTTTGCAATTTCTCTTGGCAGTGTTCCATAGATTAAAGAAAAAAATGGAACCCAGAAAGATTTTTCTGTAATCTCTCATGTCTGCAGTTGATTAATGACCAGTTTTAAGCGGCATGTCAGGAATTCCTGATGTTTAGCAGAAGAGATAAACATAACTACAGGTGGAAATCATCAGGTTTGGGTCATCAGTGCAGGGGTGCCACCTAGCACATCATGCTGGTACTGCAATGATAAGAGAGGCTTTGTTGGCATAATAATAAGTACAGTGACTTACAGATGAACCAACAGAAAAGATAACGGTTTAAAACTACAGGTAGAAATCATCAGGTCTGGGTCATCAGTGCAGGGATGCCACCTAGCTTATCATCCTGGTACTGCAATGATTAGGCTTTAAGCGCCGCTTTATAGGTATAACAAAAAATAGGTACTTGGGGATGAACCAACAAAAGAGATAAACAAATGGCAGGTGGAAATCATCAGGTCTGGGTCATTAGTGCAGGGGTGCCACCTAGCTTATCATCATGGTACTGCAATTATGAGAAAGACTTAACTGACAAAAAGTAAAAAGTACACAGTGACTTTGAGATAAACCAACAGAGAAGATACAGGTTGAAATCATCAGGTTTGGGCCATCACTCCATCAGTGTTTCCTCACAGTGCAGGGGTGCCACCTAGCCTATTATCCTGGTACTGCAATGATAATAGAGGCTTTATTGGGCTAATGGCCCAATCAAAAGTACATTGGCCTTTGTATGGTCAGCTGCAAACAGGAACAAAAATAAGTCTTCAAATTCTACTTACTAAACAATAGATATATTTTAGGTAAAGACTATGTTAGAATGTCCACTGCAGTACTGTAGAAAGCCGCTTGGGGGCCCACAATCTAATCATGTCTTTCTTTTGCGATTGTCTACTAGTACAAACCAAATATCATACCAAGGCATAGCCACAACTCCTCGAGTTATCTTGTTCGAAAACACACAAACAAACACACAGATGCGACATGTCCCTGAAAACATAACCTTGTTGGCAAAGGTGAGGATCAGATATTGCCGGCAAAAAAGCCTATAACACAGGTACAGATAATAACATGTATTTTTGTTATTGTTATGCTCCTGTGACAGTTGCGCTGCCCATCATCATACTGAAGTTTGCAGGCCAGCCGTCCCAGCGCGGGTTCTTCTGCGATGACCAGACGATCAGCTACCCGTTTCACGAGAGCACCGTTCCAACATGGATGCTGGTCATATTCGGTGGAGGCATCCCTGTGCTTTGTGTGAGTCGATACTTCCTTTCTTTACTCTATACCGATGCAATGGCCGAGTGGGTAGTGTGTTCGACTTGCATTCGGTAGGTCTTGAGTTTGATCCCCAGCCGAGTCATACCAAAGACTTTAAAAATGGTACATGCTGCTTTCTCTGCTTTGCACTCATCAGCATTCGGGAAAGAGTGGAAATTGAACACACACCACTACCAGTGAACTAGCCCCCTGCTGTAGTGATTGCCCAGCGTTGTTAGGCCCAGGGCTACTGAAACAGAGATGGGCACTGCCCTATGCGCCATCAGGCATGTTAAAAAAGTCATTATTAGATAATCAAACATTTAATTAATCTCCCATTCATTGTCAGTTGTTACATTTCTTTCAATGTTATATTCTTATTACATCATTTCATTCATTTTGCCGTTATGATATTGCATTAGTTATCAATTATTGAACTATTATGATTTATTTCCATTTTGTTAATTGATATAATTCTTTTGGTTACATTATTGTCTAATGTATAATTTTTACACGTCTATTCAATCTTGTGACTTTGGAGGAAGACTTTGTACAAGCCACGAGGCTTTTTTCTTCCCCCTGCACGTACTTTCTTCCTTTAACTTGTTTTATGTTAACTTTTTAAAGATTGTGCAAAATAAATAAAGTCAAAAAAAAAGAAGTCAAAGGCATGGGAAGGACTTTGACTTTTGACTCTGTACTGTTTCAAATTTCTAGTGTCTTGACCTGAGTACCACCTTCCAAAGTGACCGTTGGCTCCTTTTGGTAGTTAGCCAGCAAAAGCATGTAGCCAGTGGCCACTACGAAGGATGGTACTCAGGCTAAGGGGGGCTTGACTTGTGTACACAAGATGTAGACGCCATGGGTTCAGTTCTCGGCATTCCATTTAGACAAAATAAAAATGTGTGTCACAGGAAAGGCACTTTGTATCATGCCCTAGACACAACTGGATGTGATTTTGGAAATGGTCAAACGTTTCAACTAGCATTCACTTAAGTTTTCGTCAGTGCTTGAGTACAGTGCCCACTCTCCTAACCTTACAAGTTACAGCCTCATAAAAGCTATAGAACAATTAAGACCCTCATTTTCTCTGTGTTGCAGATGTTAGTGGGAGAGGCAGTTTTTATCTCCAGATCCACCAAGTCTGAAGGGGAGGAGACCAAGAAGTTTCCCTTCCTTCCGTACTTCGTCCGTGTCTACAAGACTGTCGGGATCTTCTTATTTGGCGTCCTGTCCACTCAGTGTCTAACAGATATCTTTAAGGTATGGATGGTATCGTATAGGTGTAGATCTTGATCAAAGAGGGATCTTTTGTGTTCCATTGTAAAGGAGGCCATTTGCATCAGGACACTCCAGCCATCATTGAAGATTGCTGAAAATGTGAGTTGAAAATGGGAAAAGCTACAACTTGTAGCTTTTCACATTTTCAATTCACTTTTTCAGTTACTTGTACTACAAGTATCTGAAACAAATGCGTTGAATAACGTTTCTTTTTGCATCATTTTTTTTTAGTTCACGATCGGTCGTTTGAGACCCAACTTCCTGTCAGTGTGTGCTCCTGACTACAGCACTTTTAACTGCACAGACGACATGGGGCGATACGTCTACGTCACTGACTATGTCTGTACTGGGGACCCTCAGGAGACTAAAGAATCAAGGTAACAATCAATGGATCAAGCAATCAACTGATGGATGAACTGATCAGCTTATAAATCTGTTGATTGGCCAATAAGTCAATCAACAAGGATATAAGAAAATACAGGGAAAAGTTTTTAATTTATTAATTCGTGGTCATCTGACTCCCTGAAATGGTCTCTAACAGAATTTCGAAGTTTGTCAGACACCCTGAATATGGTTTCCAACCGAAGTTTGTCAGACCCCTTGAAATAGAGTATAACAGGAATTTGTGAGATGTGAAATGGTCTCTAAAAGAAGTTTCTTTGGCTCCATGAAATGGTCTCTAGCAGGAGTTTGTTTGGCTCCCTGAAATGATCCCTAACCAAAGTTTTTCAGATGCCTTGAAATGGTCTCTAATAGAAGTTCTTTGGCTCCCTAAAATAGTCTCTAATAGGAATTCGTCAGATGGTCTGAAATGGTCTCTCACAGAAGTTTGTTTGTTTGACCCTGCAGGTTGTCCTTCGTATCCGGACACGCCTCAATGTCATTCTTCTGCATGGTCTATCTGGTCGTGAGTGTCTTCTTTTATAATCCCATCTTTCATTCACTCTATCAATTTATGCTGCATTTCTTGTATAGTAAAATGTACAACACTTTAAATTATAGAGAATTGCTAAACTTTCTTTCCAACACTAAGATAATGTAGGGACTTACCCCTAAATTTTCGGTCGATCTCTGTCGACCTTGTTCACAGAATGACCCTTTCTGTCTCCAGCATTGACGTCAGGAAGAATTGTCTTAGTGTTGGAAAGAAAGTTTAGCAATTCTCTATAATGTATTCTACCAACACAGATGAACTTTCATGCTACACATGTATGTACGACACTTTGACTTTGAACTTTTAGAAGGCACCAGTAGTTGAGCATAAATAACTTTAACATAAATTTCATGCCAATTAAAAGATTCATCATGAATCATTTCATGTGGTATCCTTATTATATTTCAGCCATACCATATATGGTATGGTGAAATATATTGTATTCGTAATGTTTCTTTCTTTCTTTCTTTCTTTCTTTCTCCTGTCAAATCTTCAAAGCGATTCATCTCCGTCGTTCCGTGACCGAATGACCTGAAATTTGGCACAAGGGTAGAGTGGGTCAATACCGAGGTGCTGTTTTCTCATTTTTTTCATATCTGCCTCTAAAATGATTTTATTGAAGTTTAAAGGTCATGTTTTGACCAAAACGGTATATTGTGGCCCCCTGTTCCCTTGAATTACAATGGAATGACCTTAAATTTGGTGTAGATAGGCATTAGATAGTTGGTAAAATGATCCAAGTAAAATTTTGGGCATAAACTACTTTAAAATGCTTAATTTCAGCGCTTTTCTGAGGGGAAATTGGTTTTCTTTCGGCTTCCTGCCGTGAACTCCAGTGACCCCAGAGCCCACACGTGCCAGGTGTCAGCGGTCTGGGGAGAGCGAGGCAGGTTACTTTATGGACGCCAGCCAATCAGCGACGAGAAAGGCGAATGCTAGTTAATATTTAATTGTAATAGCCTTAATATTCATAAGCGGGGCCTTGCAATCCCGTATATACACAAACAGATGCATATTACAGCCTTACAGTGGCCATATGGTCCCCTTTGCCGGGTTTGAAATTGTAGTTTGCGAGGATTTGGAGTTCAGACAGGGTCATTTGAGCGGTAGCGGACGGTACGCGTGCATTGAACGTTAGTGTCGATGAATTTACCAACATTCCGCATGGCACTATCAATCATTTTTGGCAGATTTGGACAGGGAAAATTGGACGGCTTGCGTTTAGTTTTGATACGTAAGTTTGACAGTGGCGAGAATGCATGTATTTTTCCCCGAACAAATGTAGGTACTTCTAGTGTTGTTGTTGTTCTTTTTTGACGTAAACTTTGTACATTCAAATTGTAAGTAACTTTAAACTGCCAGAGTTTGAGCCCAATAAAACACTCTCAATACCAGAGTATCACCACTGACCTCCGAAAAGAAACCCCCGAACAAAGTAGAAACACCTATCCTCCAGGTCTCGCACGCTACGAGCAGGAAATTATAACACTCAGACAAGATTACGTCCGATGGCTGATTGCATACAAAGTAAAACAATTTAACAGTGGTATGCAGGGGCATATACTTAACAAAGAATTCGAAGGAAAATGAAATATATAGATAAAGCCAAATCAAGTTAACTTGTTCGTCCTGGGATTTTTCAGAAAAGAAATGAAGCGACAGGGTGGTAAAATTCTTGTAAAATTTCGAGACGTCTCCGTTTATGTAATGGCTCATACAAAACAAGAAGAAGATTGAAGTTTTTAGCTTGAAAAAAACAACAACACTCCTACTACACAGTACCTGCACCTGACAATTATTAAAACGTATGCCCTACTTGCTTTAAAAAAAGTTCACTGCAATAATAAATGCACCCACATCACAAGGAGATTATGACGGTACTTAGACCTAGTTATCGAAGTGGAAATTGTTGAATGGCGTCATGTAATTTCATGACGAAAATCTTCTGAATGGAAGATGCGTTTTTTTTTCACTCTCGGAAAAATAGGAGCTGCCGCAATTCTAAAAACCAATCAGTTATGCATAGGCGCTCCTGTGGAAGATTATATTCTTCCATATGGGCCCGGGGCATATTGGGCAAGCTCTGTTTTGACATGGAATCAATTCACAATATTAGTTCTCTTTTGGGGATAACTTACATTAAATATTGCATTTTTGCGCAGGGGTGACTTGGAACAGTCCAATGTTACGTGGGAATGGGTATGGCTGAAATATGCTGTATTTGCACCCAAGCAAATGTCGGCCTTTCTAGTTTTATTCAATTTTTTTGTACACTTCCTAGCTGTATTATTTGTTGTTTATTTGTTTTTGCAAATGCCTCTACAGTTATACCTGCAGGTTTGGATCAAGTGTTGGCTTTCTTGGCCCCTGGATTGTTTGTTTGTTTGTTTGTTTTTTACAATCTCTCCTGCAGTTGTTTACGTTTATTTTTGCAATTTTTCCCCACAGCTATTCCTGCAGGTACAAATCAAGTGGCGGCAGTCATGGCTCCTGGATTGTTTGTTTATTTGTTTGTTTGTTTTTTACAATCTCTCCTGCAGTTGTTTATGTTTGTTTTAACAATCTTTCCCCACAGTTGTACCTGCAGGTACGAATCAAGTGGCGGCAGTCATGGCTCCTGGATTGTTTGTTTATTTGTTTATTTGTTTGTACAGTCTCTCCCACAGTTGTTTATTTGTTTGTTTTTACAATCTTTCCCCACAGTTGTACCTGCAGGTACGGATCAAGTGGCGACAGTCATGGCTGCTGAAGCCCTTCCTACAGGTTTTAGCCGTTATCCTGGCCCAGCTGACGATGCTGTCCCGTATCACCGACAACAAGCACCACTGGAGCGACGTCCTGGCCGGCAGCGCGCTGGGGACCTTCATGGCGATACTGGTGGTGAGTTGTTGGACACAGTTTGGTCACAGTGTAATTCTACTCTGTGCAGGGCTCGAAATTCATTTTTGGGATTAGGTGCACTGGTGCACCCAGCTTACAAAATTGGGTGCACCAAAAAATTTTTGGGTGCACCAGTGACCACTTAAATTTAAGTAGAATGTCAGACAAAAATAATAACAAAACTTAGTTACAACCTATCAAGTTCTTAAACAAGTACCATGACAGACATTTCTATCATCTTTCTAACACTTAGTCAAGAATATGATGTATACTAGTATACTTGATATCTTTACATACATAAACCTAAGAAAATATTTGGGTGCACCCTGTGCACCCGCTGAAAAAATTGGGTGCACAGTTCCAATTTTGGGTGCACCTGGGTGCACATGCACCCAGTATTTCGAGCCCTGCCTGTGTGAAGTATTTTCTGAGATGTAACCTCTGATGATAGCAGGTGTAGTCCAGTGGTTTAAACTCCCTGCCTCTGGAACTAGAAACTGTGAGTTCGATTCTTAGCCTAGCCATGTTACTCACCTTCTCTGGCTGCACTAGTGGTGAGTTCTGTATATGTGTCTGACACATATGTGAATATTCAGATTAGTACATGTAAGTCACTGAATAAGGGACTCTTTTTATGGTTACAATAAAGTATGTTTATTTATATTTTGACCACACACGGACTCTCACTCCTAGCTTAATTAGTTCCGGGCAGGCGGAATGGACCGGGGATTGTTGTTGAACGACTGTCAGAGCTTGCAGATGGAAAACTTTTACACAACGTGTTCTTTTTATTTCTACTGACCTTTTTTATGACCTTCTGTCACCTTCCTCAGGGCAATTCTGATTGTTTCATATCACACTGCAGTTATAGGTGTTGCTGGTTACAGATGTGGTCCCAAACTTATACTCGTACAGTGCTCAATGTATATGATAAAGCATGCAGTTTGTAAGAATTCTGATAGGGGTAGCTCTTGAATAGCAATCTATACAGTACTTGCTTCTCTGCAGTGTAAATAAAGTAACATTTTCCAACAGTTTATCCAGATCTCTGACTGCTTGAAGCTGGGAAAAGTAAGGAAGAACCCTGGTATGGAGGAAGAGGAACTCATTGGTCATGAAAATGATGGTGATGATGTTGACATTGTGTTTAAACAGTAACATTTCATTTCAGGGACTAAGGTGGTAAAACTATGGAAAAATAAACGATTGTTATACTAAAATGATATTTGATTTCAATCTAATACTATCAGAAAGACTATTAGTAATAGTCTGTCTGATTTGTCAAGTTCCAGCCAATCAGCTATCTTTACTAACCCTTTGGTGTCTTAGTGCTGAATCTGGTGTGGGGAACTTCTCTCACTCTCCTCTGATGAGAAACAATGTTTGACTTGCTCCTGCCCGTGTCTTACAGGGTCTGTCAGTCTCCGACCTCTTTCCGAAGACTTGGCGGAAGCTTGACCAATCAGTTGCCCCCAAGGGTACCACGCCCAGACTGGAGGAGGAGGAGGAAGATAAGTTGGAGGCGGTTGCCGTTGACAATGGTGAAAATGGGAAGAGGAACAGCCAGGGCATGACAACCATCATGTAGACTTATTTTGTCTTTTGATTAAGTTTGAAGTTTTTATCCAGCAAAAATGAGATAACAAACAAATGTTAGACTGGACCAGTTCTCTCTCTTGTTTTTTTTTGGTCCAATAAAGTTTTTTTTAGCAAAGATGAACAAACAGATTTTAGACTGAACCTTCAGCTTCATTCATCTTTTTTCTCAGATAAAATTGAAGTTTTTGACCCAAGAACATGTAGAAAAAGGACCTAAGTAAACTAGATTTTTCACTGAAGCCTTGGTCTTTTAAATTTGTGAGCGATTTATGCTGCCCTTGCATCAGAAAATTATGAATTGACAATCAGTGGACTTTTACACAAAGTCTTGTTCCTGTTATGCTGCGTTTACATTTGCAACAGTGCCCATAGGGGCTGTAACCTTGGCTGGGCTTTGAAGTCACAAATGTTGGACTGCAAAATACCATGTATTAATGACTAGGTCTCATTGTCTATTTGTTAGCGGGTCCCCAGTTGATCTTAACGACGATTTAAAAAATCCAGGGTCCTGGCGGTGCCCCTGATATATCTTTGGGGTGTCCAATGGGGTTAAGTTTGGATCATACCCCAAAGTGCAAAAAACAGTCAGTAATGTGCCTGGCAGGGCCCCTTTATCCAATTGTCACTGTAGCATTATTGAGCTTGTTTGTTTGTTTATTCAGTGTTTGTTGCTGTGTGTTGTTTGTCACAGCTTTTATTGAGGTTTCACTTGCCTTACACTAAGGCTCAAGTTTTGTCACTTCTGGTTGCACTTAATGTACTTCTCATGAAAATAGTCAAAGTCCTTTCTGCACCAAATTCCACCCATTTCCGATTGTGTTACCCCGGGACACACAATGTTTGTGCAATCACTACAGCAAGGAAACTAGTCACAAGTGATGTGTCCAGTGTTCAAAATGCTCTTTCGCAAATGTTGAGTCAGGGTTGCAGCCAGCCTGAAATCATTTTCAGTCCTCTCGATTTTGAATGGGAATCCTATCGAGCACCGAAGGCATGGCGTGGTGTTGCGTGTCATTTCTAGGGGGTCTGCAGTCTGGGTCCCTGAAACTTTTGAAATCTATACCCTCTGAAACACTATTTCCTGCATTTTGAGGTGCAAATTTTGCTTGTAGACTAAGCTGTTCAATGACATCTGTTACGGTGAAGGAGAACACATGGGTTTCAGTTTTTTTATATCTTAACATATCAATTTTGTCTGTCCCTGGGGACGGAATGGGGAAAATTTTTTTCAGTCACCAGTTGCAAAATTCCTTCAAAGGACTGAAGGACAGGTGCTGGCTACAACCCTGTGTTGAGTGCTTTGCAGAGAAAGCAGCATGTACCATTTTTAAGGAATAATCATTATCCAGTCTAAATTGACCATTTTGTTCACATTCCTTGATTGGTCACTATAGACAGGTTGGACTATACTTTTCAATTATGTATGTGAGCAAATCTTATTGCACATGATGTACTTAACATGGAATTTTTATGAAAAATTTGACTGAAATCCTTGGAGTCTTTGGAAGATGGAGTGAATTCCAGGTAAACAAGAAGACCAAAGTGTTGAAAAGCAAAAGTTTTGTGCTCAGGACCTGAGAACTTTCACTCCGAACTGGCCAGTACTTAAAGAGTGTGTTGCATGAACTAAATATCATTGTTATTTGCGAAGACAAGTCAAGTTAAGAATGCACATGTAAATATGGTGAAAGAAAAACAAAATGTACAATAGAGGCTGTGAAGACATGAATTGTTTTTTGTAGCATGTAGTTTTTTAGTCTTTCCATTGCAAAAGCCATGACAAATAACATACTATTAGATGGTTATATTTTTATTTTGTTTTATCTAAAATTTTACATATTTTTAAGTTGACAGTTTGCTTTTATTTATATTATATGTATGTATATAATCCAATTAATGTTTTTTCCACTTTCGGAGAAGAAATACACTTTTGATTTTATTCCATTAACCATAAAACCTTAACAGTCTTGTCCAACTTAGTTTACCATACAATTTTATTACCTTACTTTAGACAGTCATCTATAACTTTCATTGCTGTATTGGTTGACTTTGTTGTATCTCATGCTTTTTTGCCCTTGTGCTACCTTCGTAATTTCCGTCCCTATGTTTGAAATTACAGTTAATTACAAAGTTAATTGTTAGGATTAGTGATTAATTTTTTTATTAGAATCTCTCTGATGTGATGTTTTGATGAGCAATGTGAGGTTTTGTGGAAAATTTGTAACTAGAAATCTTATTCAGTTTTACTTATAATTTTGAAATACTGTCAGAAATCTTATGCACTTTTAAGCTAAATGTACAGTCACATTTAACAGCCAATTAAATGATTGATGATTTCCCATATTGTATAGCACTTTAATTTGTCGTTTATTTTGTACTTTTAGAAATATGATTTGTTTTAAAAGTCCATCATATTTTAGAAATTGCTCAGAGTTTGAACCAATCAAAACTGCTCGGGTCATGACCAGGTCGGACAGGTTCAATAAAGGTTATGGGTTAGAGGTTGGAGGTCAGAGCAGTGGCACATGTCAGTCTGGCTGTGCTTAGGGGGATCCATGGTGATACAAGCTGCAAAGACAAGTCTGTATTCAAGTAAGTAGGTGGTCTACACCATATCAGGTATTTATTTGTTTTCAGATATCTAAACGCAACGACATGAAACGGAGGAGTTTGAGAAAAAAAAACACGATTCTGACATGTTTGATTGTTTGAACCTTTGTTAATTCGTGAAAGCTCAAATCGGCCTGCAGGCATTATTTTCACTCCCTGTCATGAGTCTCAGATTCAGTTTTTATTTTATCCATCCAGTTGAGCATTGTTTTTCAAACTTAGAATCAGTGGAGATTAGCAAGGAGCTTTTTCCCCACCTACGCAGGCCTTTCCTGTGACGTCATCTGCGCCATGTTGGATTACAGCGTGTGCCAGCAAAACACGAAGATTGCTTTATCCAATTACCTCCCGATATGGACATGGGGATTCCAATTCTAATCACTTTGATGCCTGTATTGTTCTCAGTTTCATTACAAGAAGTTATTTCTTGTACAGCATCTGACAGCAACTTTACCTGTAAAGCCTAAGTATGCGAATTGATATGTCAGATCGGGTTAGACATGATCCGGGTAATAAGGTTCGCCGAACAGCAGTAATGCACACAATGGCTTCATCAAATTAATCGCATCGCCAGCATGGTTTTGGGATTCAAATCATGATAATTGATGTCAGTTACAAAACTGTATTGTTCTTAGCTGCATTGCCAGAAAGTTCTTTGTTGTAATCTGACGGCAAATTCATCAGCAAAGCCTATTGGTAAGTATGCGAATTTGTATGTCAATGAACGTTAGACATCCAGGTAATAACACCAAACAACAATTGACTTTGACTTTATTCAAATTGCAACAGGGACAATACAATGTGGACACTAGGTAGCTAACTAGCTGATATAAGTAGCAGTTACTCAAGCAACTGTTAATGATTGTGGAAACGGTTAAACGCGTCATGTGGTACAGGAAGAAAGTGAACAGCACTTAAATTGCAAACTCAGTTGGAGAGAGCTTACAGGGGTTTTGCAAAGCTATGCAAACATAATCCTCTATGTGTAGTCATCGTAGTGTGAAGTATGCAAGTGTATTAGGGTAAAGCTTGAATTTTACCCTCTAAGAATTATTGCGAATTGTTGGATGAGCTTACTAGTCTCTCTTTGCATCAAGGGGGCTGAATTGCGAAAAGCTTACAGTGGGCGGTGCAAAATCAGATGGGTCTGGAGCGGCTGCCATTTGGAGCTTGCTTAGGTGACCTTAATACTACAGTAATTGTCCCAGGTGTGGCCAAAGGAATGTTTTAATGCACTTACATCGAGACGGAACCCTACTTTTTTAAAAGAATAATAATACTTTATTGCACAACAATTGTATGGGGTACAAAGTATGGTATCTACATTACTACATTTCTATGATTAACTTAAGGCTTATCTAACTATATAAAAAATACAGGAGTTTTAGTATGGAATAAGTTTATAACAGTAGTGTGTTCTTTCACATGTGTGCTCGAGGTGTCGTTCTCCTCAAACACGGGACCTCCATTTCACGTCCTATCTGAGAACCGTCCATGGAATGTTGTTGCTCATTTTCGCCTTAGTGAAAAGAGAAAATTCATGTAAAGTGCATTTTCCATGTACGAGCACGACATCAGAGGGTATCAGGGGACTTGAACACGGGAACTTCGGGCTTTGAGCCAAACACCCGGAACCATTACACAACGCAACACCATGTCGCCACTACGTATTAGGCTAAAGCCAGGCTTTTACCTTCTTAGTTGATAATGTTGCTTCCAGAGATGATGGTGATACAGAATGGTTTGCTAAAGTTGTTTTGCAGAGCTCACCATTTTAGAAGCTGTAAACAGTTCAATTTTTTTAGACAGGTGCAGTCCTTGAAGTAAGAGGACGCTTATTATTTCATAGCATACTGCAGTCACAGTGACGTTTGGTTTTGAACTTGATGGTATCTGCATCTGGTATAACCACTCTTCTGCATTTACATGTAAATAGCCGGTATTAACACCCTTTGGCGTAACACACCAGCTTCTATATCTATATCTATATTGAAAGTATAACCGCCCTTTGACGTAACACTCCAGTATTTTTATAGTCAATACATGCAGCTGCAATTAAGAAATATAAGAAATAGCAAACCAGCTTCAAGTAGGGGCACGCGGCGCAGCAGCAGCTGGTTATATTCCACTGAACAACCTCTAACAACTTAGAACTTTTGCATATCAAGCTGAAAGCGTTCGATGCTATCTTAAGACGTTAATCCTACTGTACAAATGTTAATAAGGTTAATAATTGACCTTGTCCTTCGTCTTCCCAACATCTTCCCACGTACCAAATATCATGGCTATCCGTCCAGAGGCTCTTGAGTTATGCTGACAACAAATATCCGGCAATACACACACACACCGTGGCAGATAGACACACCCAAAACTATATGTCCATTTTTCAAGAAGATAATAATTCTGGTGCGGAAGCGTGGGCAGATGTAACCCCCCCCCCCCTTAAAACAACGTATGGATAAGAAGCACGTACGGCGGTTGTGCCCTTGGCCTATCGGGTTAATCATGGGTATTTTCTAGAATTTCATGGTCGGTTCTTGGAAGCTGACGTCATCGTTAATATAGTCAATGACCTATTGACCAAAAGGTCTACAACACATTGCCGATAATTGGGTTTTTCTCATCTTTAGCAGTGTACTAGATTCATTAGTGAAAGTTTAGTTCTCCAGACTCTATAGACTCTTGGATATTTTGGGACAGCTGCTGTAAAAAAAGTGGCATAATTGGTCCCGTTCGCTGCATGGGTATTGAGTGAAGAACGTCTGGCAGTAAATTGGTATTTGTCTGGCCTATTTAAGTACTGTAAAAATCAGATTTGTACCTTGAGAAACAACTCAACAGAGTTAAATTAGGCTACCCTGTTATTTGAGTTTACCCTGAGTCTGCGAATAAGTCAGAACATACATAAAACTCAACTCGGATGTATAAAGACAAAATGTCCCCTTATTAGTTATGTATTCACTGATGCGGGCTATAGTCGAACTGCGGGTTTACGGTGATCGGTCAACTACACATGCCAATTTTAGAAAGAGACACATAGTTGACTGACCGATGGTAATATCTTTCCTTTCCTTTCCCTTCCTTTCTTCCTTCCATCCTTCCATCCTTCCTTCCTTCCTTCCTTCCTTCCTTCCTTCCTTCCTTCCTTCCTTCCTTCCTTCCTTCCTTCCTCCCTTCCTTCCTTCCTTCCTTCCTTCCTTCCTTCCTTCCTTCCTTCCTTCCTTCCTTCCTTCCTTCCTTCCTTCCTTCCTTCCTTCCTTTCTTCCTTTCTCCCTCTCTTCCTTTCTTCCTTTCTTCCTTCATTCCTTCATTATTCATTCGATAATTGCCTGTCCCAATAGAGAACTCCGGTCTTGGAATGACTTGTGACCATGAGACATGCCATATTGACAGTAGCTAAAATTTTCTTAACCGAGTGCATTACAGAAAAAGATCAAACTGTAAACTGGTGAGTGGCCGTTACAAAGTTAAGCTTTTACAAGAGACCGACTTTTCTCTCCAAATCACATGCTGTCGTAATTTGACTATGGAACTTGATATATAGAGACAGTCTAGACTGTCCCATTATTCTGTGACTCTGCCCTGATTGAGCATTGTAAAAAATTATCGGTCCTTACAAGTAAATGTATAAAATATTTTAAAAGAGACATATATCTGTCCGATCATTGCAATGGTAATTGTCTGTCGCACTAAGGTACTGTTATCATCATACGTACTGTCATGGAACCCTTAAATTGGAATCTGATTTGTCTATGAGACACGAAGTTATGACGATGGATATAATTGTTAAAAAGTAGCAGTTGGACCTCTCTGTAAACTGGCAAGCACAAAAACTTTTAAAAGATACAAAGAGAGACAATAAGTCATTACGATGCATATGGATATGATTGTTAAGATGTAGCACCGTTAAAAGTCGGAACTAACTGTAAAGTGGCAAGCACAAAAGCTTTTAAAAGAGACAAAGAGAGACAATAAGTCATTACGATGCATATGGATATGATTGTTAAAATGTAGCACCGTTGAAAGTTGGAACTAACCGTAAAGTGGCAAGCACAAAAGCTTTTAAAAGAGACAAAGAGAGACAATAAGTCATTACGATGCATATGGATATGATTGTTAAAATGTAGAACCGTTAAAAGTTGGAACTTACCGTAAAGTGGCAAGCACAAAAGCTTTTAAAAGAAATAAAGCTTTCTGTCCCAATTATGAAGTCATAAATCGGACTACGCCCTTGGCATTGGATCCATATAACGTATTTCGTTTCAAATATCACGTCATGACTGTATAAAGGTAGCATAATAATTGTAAATGTTGCTACTTGTAAACTAATGATTGGTGGTTTAAAATACTTTGAAGGAGGCAGCTTTCTTCTCAAATTACATAGTACTGCTGTCAAAACAAGCTTTTTCCATTTGAATTGGATTCATCTAACGTATGTGGCATAACGTCATGAATATAGGTTCAATTGTGCCAATTTAGCACCATAACAAGTTGTGAACTAATGAGCAGACAATCTTTTAATACAGGCAGCTTTCTCTCTAAATTGGTATAATTACAGTAAAGATTTGGAAGCAGCTTCATGTAACGGATGAGGCATAACAATATATATAGATTGAACTGTAAAATAAAACTAGCACTGCACCTTGAAAAGTTTAGTTGTAAAGTTGTGGTTTGGCAGCACAAATGCTTTAAAAGAGACACATCGTTTATCCGAATAACGAACTGTCTTCATTCAACAATGGACATAAAAAATAAATCTATCTACAAGGAATAGCGCCATGACAATAGATACAGGTATAATTGTCCAAAAGTTGAACTACAAGCAATCGACTCGCCATGCAAAAAGTTTTTACAAGAGGTAGGGTTTTCTTTCCAAATTACGTACTGCCATAATTAAGCTATAGCCTTGGAAATGGGTTATGCAGAGGGAATGTCTTGTTATTAGGTAAATATGTGCTGATTTGGGACTGTACAAACTTTTATGATCAATCAAGTACATGTAAGAAATCCTTTAAAAGAGACATATGACAGTCTGACCAATGGTAATTGTCTGTCCCACTTACCTACTGCCATAACTACATTATGACTCTGTAATGTATTCTATGGAGACAAAACCTTATGGCATATAAAGTTCGGACAATTGGTATACATTTATGCCCTAATTGAGTTTTATAAGTAGTTATACTTGGCCATTAGGCCTGTTATAGCTCAAGTTCAGAAACGTGGAATGAGAAATAACTGATGATTAGTAACCGCCTCTCCTGATCATGTCGAAAAAAATTGGACTTTGGCCTAATTATATCTTAGTAAAAATTGAACGCTGGCCCAGAATTGTCTCCCTCCAGACATAACGTCATGCAATTCTGTACTGAGTACGCACGTAGCAGCTGCTCGACTGGTGATTACCTTGCCCAAGTAATTAACAAGCTTCCTGTTTAATACGCAATTGAACTTGACCTGTAAGTCAAGCTCACAAACTTTAAATGATATATGTCTGGTTGATGGTTGGTTACTATTTCTTTAAATCGGGTAGGGAATTTCCCGAGCAGCCTCGTAACCCCTTGCTGAAGCTCGATGTTTCTAACTTAGAGAGAAGAGATGCTGCTACAGTGAGCGTAGTTGAGTGCCTAGAAGTGGCCAATGGCCTTGCACTGAGCAAACCCGTGAAAAAAGTATCCTTAGTAGTAAGAAAATTGAGCTTTGGATTGAGATTGACTTCCTCCAGACATATCATCATGGCAATAAGTAATGCGTAGCATTCGTATGACCAAGTAGGTTAAAAATGGCAAGTTTTAGTGAACAGTTGAACTTGACATGTAGGCCTCTTATAGGTCAAGTTCACAAACTTTAATGAGACATGTCTGGATAATAATTGGCGACTTTCTCTCCTAATTATATTTTGGCACAAACTGAACCTTGGCCCTGGAGTTGACCAAAAACATGCGAACGTACGCCATGCCAATCGGTCATGAGTTCCTGGGTACTTATTGAAGTTTTATTCAGAGTTGAATATGACATATAGACCTCTATAGGTCAAGTTCACAAACTTTAAATTAGACATGTCTGGTCGATGATTGGCTACTTCCTCTCCTACTTATATATGGGTAAAAGGGAAACCTATTAATAATGAGTAAAATCCGTAAGACCAAGTACTTTGAAAATGGCCAGTTTTAATAAATAGTTGAACTTGACATGTAGGCCTCTTATTGGTCAAATTCACAGACTTTAAATAAGTCATGTCTGACCGACGGTAATTATTATTGGTAAGAAGATTGAACTTTGGCTTCGAGATTGACTTCCTTCAGACATAAAATTAGGATAATAAGTAATAGGGAGCATCCGTATGACCAAGTACTTTAAAAATGGCAAGATTTAGTAAACAGATGAACTTGACCTATGGGTCTCTTATAGATCAAGTTCACAAACTTTAATGAGACATGTCTGGATAATGATTGGTGACTTTCTCTCCTAATCATATTTTTGTACAAATTGAACCTTGGCCCTGGAGTTGGCCAGAAACATTCGAACGTACGCCATGCCAATCGGTCATGAGTTCTGCGGTACTTATTGAAGTTTTATTCAGAGTTGAATATGACATATAGGCCTCTCTAGGTCAAGTACACAAACTTTAGATGGGACATGTCCGGTCGATGATTAATATGCGCTTCTCCTAATTTGAAAATGCTTGAGGCAAAGGTAGTTCCATATAGCCATTTTGATACTGTAGGTGTCTAGGGCACGGTATTGGGAGGCGGAGCCCATCCCTCTCCTTCCAGTGCCATTGACCTTCCCACCTGAAGTCAGGTGCCTTTATTTTTACAGCTAGATGGGGTGAGAAAAAGCATTGTAAAGGGAGGGCAAAGTTTCGGGCCAAACATCCTGCTGTTCCGCCACACGATTTTGTTAGAAATTGAACTTTGACCCTGGGATTGGCTATAGGGAAATTTGGCAACGTTTAGAATAAAAGTCTAGTAGAAGTTCATTGGCCTAGGAGTGAGCTGTCGGCCGCGGGATAGACTACAAAATGCTGACTGAAAACCCATAGTAACTTACTAGTTCCTATTTGGCGAAATTCTTCGTTTTTTTCCAGCTGACACGTCTGCCAGGAGACTAACTTGTCCAAGTAACTTTAAGTTTTACAGTTTTCAACAGTTGAACATGGCCTTTTCGTACAACCCTGGGCTTGAGTAGCCACATGAAACACAGACACAAACTTACACAGGCCTCATGATCTGACATGAACTTTATCCTCGGCCACGAGCGAATGCCGAAAATAATGAAGAAAATAAAAATATAAGTAAAAAGAAAAGTTTTATATAAAGACTTGAACTTGACCTGTTTGCCTCTCATAGGTCAAGCTCGGAAACTTTAAATGAGACATTTCTCTCCAATGATTGTTATCTTCCTCTCCTAATTGTATCTGGTTAAACTTGAACCTTAGCCCAGCAATTGGCTTTCTGCACACATAATATATAACGTCAGAGTACGGCTGATAACTGTATTCAACAATCACTGAAACACACGTAGTGCGTAGCATCCGTACGGCCAAGTGCTTTAAAAAGGGCAAGTTTTATATAACGGGGTGAACTTGGCGCATTGGCTTCCAATAGGTCAAGTTCACAAACTTTAAATGAGACAGGTCTGCCCGATGATTGTAAGCTTCCTCTCCTAATTCTATCTGGTTAAAATTGATCCTGTGTCCAGCAATTGGCTTCTGGATACATAATACTAAGTATAGAGCGTCAGAGTACGACTGATAACTGTATCACCAAGTACTGATGCATACGTAGTGCGTAGCATCCATACGAAAAAGTTTTATATAACGAGTTGAACTTGGTGTATGGCTTCCAATAGGTCAAGTTCAGAAACTTTAAATGAGACAGGTCTCTCCAATGATTGTTATCTTCCTCTCCTAATTCTATCTAGTTGACATTGAACTTGAGCCCAGCAATTGTCTTTCTGCACACATAATATATAACGTCAGAGTACGGCTGATAACTGTATTCACCAAGCACTGAAACACACGTAGTGCGTAGCATCCGTATGACCAACTACTTTAAAAAGGGCAAGTTTTATATAACGGGTTGGACTTGAATTATCGGCCTCCAATAGGTCAAGTTCAGAAACTTTAAATGACACATGTCTGTCTGATGATTGTAAGCTTCCTCTCCTAATTCTATCTGGATAAACTTGAACCTTAGCCCAGCAATTAGCTTTCTGCACACATAATATATAACGTCAGAGTACGACTGATAACTGTATTCACCAAGCACTGAAACACACGTAATGCGTAGCATCCGTACGGCCAAGTACTTTAAAAAGGGCAAGTTTTATATAACGGGTTGAAATTACCTATGGACTTCCAATAGGTCAAGTTCACAAACTTTAAATGAGACATTTCTGTCCGAAGATTGTTAGCTTCGACTCCTAATTCTATCTAGTTGACATTGAGCCTGCATCTGTACGACCATCTACAGTCAAACCTGTACAGTCAAACCTGTATTAGGGGCCACCTCTACAGAGGGGCCACCTGTCCATAGTGGCCACTTTTTTGTCGGTCCCTTGGGTATTTTATATACAAGTTGCCACCTCTATACAGAGGCCACCTGTCTATAGTGGCCAAATTTGTCCGGTCCCTTGAGTGGCCGCTATAGACAGGTTTGACTGTATTAGGGGCCACCTCTACAGAGGGGCCACCTGTCCATAGTGGCCACTTTTTGTCGGTCCCTTGGGTATTTTATATACAAGTTGCCACCTCTATACAGAGGCCACCTGTCTATAGTGGCCAAATTTGTCCGGTCCCTTGAGTGGCCGCTATAGACAGGTTTGACTGTAACTGTATTCACCAAGCACTTAAACACACGTAATGCGAAACATCCAGACGACCAACTACTTTAAAAAGGGCAAGTTTTATATAACGGGTTGAACTTGACTTATTGGCCTCCAATAGGTCAAGTTCAGAAACTTTAAATGGGAAAGGTGTGTCCGATGATTGTTAGCTTCCACTCCTAACACTAGTAGGTTAAAATTGAACCTGATCCAAGCAATTGGCTAACTGCACACATAATATATAAACGTCAGAGTACGACTGATAACTGTATTCGCCAAGCACTGAAGCACACGTAGTGTGCAGCATCCGTATGACCAACGACTTTAAAAAGGGCAAGTTTTATATAACGGGTTGAACTTGACCTATACTGGCCAATAGGTCACAATGTCAAAAACTTTAAAATGAGACATTTTTGGTTGATGATTTTTAACTCTCCCTCCTAATTGTATCGGATGAAATTGAACCTGAGCCCTGGAATTTCTGCACACATGATATATAACATCAGAGTATGACTTATTATTGTATTGACTATGTACTATGTAACAGGTCTAGGTTTGACCTGAGCTGTATTACTCCTGGTTAAATAAATATAGTGATAAGTGATAAGTACTGGAAAAATGTGGCCGTTGCCTTCACAATTAATCAGAATGTCATTATAAAATAATTGTTGAAGAGGCGCCTAAGGCTTTAAGGCATGCTATAAGGTCATTGGCGATTGGTGCAACTATCCTACTAAAGTATTGTGAGGTTGTATTTGAACTTGTCAGCCAGCTGTGCGGCGGTCAAATGAGGACAGTGTTCGCCTTGCAGGCGGTACGTCGTAAGTTGAATCCTCGGCCAACGACTTTAGAATTAGTACATACTGTATTCTATGCTTTCGGCTTTTGGGGAAAATAGAGATGAGAGATGAGAGCTTTATTTTGGTTTTTGCAGTTTAATTAGTACATAAACTGAAATTCTAAACCAAATTACAATTGTGGGCGTATGTTCGCCCGAGAGTATCAGTCTTAAAAAAGTATCATTATAAAACATTCATTATAAAATAGAGTTACATAATAAAAGACGTCAGCGTTTCGTCTTCCAGAGAACATTAGACAATTGTCATTGAGAGGAAATGAATGTCTACAAGGTCTTGTTATACAGAGATGTTGCCTGATACAAAAACGACTTTCTAAGTCGCTCAGTGCGACACGCCGGTAGTGTGAGCTGGTTGCTGTTCCTAAGTGTGCGTCCAGTCTGCTGTTGCCTGTCACCCGTAACCATGTAGTGTAGCGGATGGTCACTGGCGCGCATCTGGTTGATAAGTGTCACTGCTGCTACTTCGCGCCTGGACTGGGGTGTTGGCAGGAGGGAAGTCGTGCAGGAGGCATCACTGTTTCGGTGAATGATCCTCATGGCTCTTTTCTGTACTGCCTCGAGGGTGTTTGACTGTGAGATGGTACACCCAACGTACACAACGTTTGCATATTCCAGAACCGGTCTGATGAGGGTTGTGTACACTGTTGTTAAATCCTCAGCAGGCATACCATCTGCTTCAAGAGTATGGTTGTTAATTTGCAATAAAGATTATTATTGTTAAACAAATACACCACTACCAGTGGGCTAGCCCCCTGATGTAGTGACTGCACAAAAGTTGTATGGCCCAAGGGCTTTGAATGCGGAGATGTGCGCCGCCCTTTGCATCATCTGGTATGGGAAGGGCATATATGTTAACGTGTTAGTTGCATTCCGAACTTCGCACTTCAACAGTTCTACTTAACATCAGGTGATGGGGAATACAACATCGTGTTGTATTTGAGTTATGCTGTCTTCAACCGATGAAATACACATGTGAAATGCGCCTGAAGTTGACAAAATTTGTCATCCTGGAAGAAGAAATGTTAGAACATCAATTTCGACATCCGGATTCGAGTCCTGCCGTATTCTGATTGTTTACAGCAGTGTACCCGGCACGTTCAAGCGCATTTTAATTATTCGCTGGAAGCACGTGTGATTCATGTAGAGCCCAAGTGATGACATTAAACACGGAACAGTCAGGAACACCCGTATTGACCCATGTAAAAATTAACGATGCTTTGCGACGTTTCAGATTCACTCATTCATGTATCAATTCCCCTTTTGCGACTTTCAAAGCGCCACTTGATGCGATACAATTACCCTGACAAGAAACACTCGGTATAGTCTTACCATGTGGCGGTTTGGAACTCGCTACATCGGAAGCACCAAACTTAATAAGCGCCATATCATGCATACGCGTTACTGGTATAAATAATGAAAGCAATATACATGTACATATCTTGATGTTTCACCGCACCATGCATTTATTTATTGCTTAGTTAGCTACAAGGCTTAGTCTAGTAAATCTTTGTACTGTACTTAATCAGGCTTTTGCATGTTTTGCAATTTACCGTTGGTTATACATATTAGCTCTTGAAATATAGCTAGCGCCATATCAAATAACGAGATCGGCAATGACGTTCAGTGTGGGGGAATGAGTTCAATATTTCTCAAGAAGATTATTGGAAAGCTAGGTTTCTCTCAGACGATCCCCTCAGATACGTCGATGACACCCCATACAAGTACCGTTTTCACTTACAAGAGGTTAACGGTGGTCACCGTGATGCAGTTAGAAGTGAGCTATGAGACGTCTCCTGTCTCCTGAGAAAGACCGGTAACCACTTACAAGTGGCTCAGAGAGATGAGTGTGTCAGACTCCATGTGTTGTGTTTTTCGATGGGTAACCAAGTATATTGGGTCATTCTTGGGTTCATGGGTCACCTCGCTTGGTGTTGACCTGGACGACCAGTGGCCCAAAATTGCCGTACACCCTAGGAATATGCAAGGAAAAGTGTAGTTTTACGTTATTTTGGACAAGAATATAACGAGAAAGTGAGTTGGGTGTATTGTTTCTACATGTCTGTCAAAGGCTAAGGTTTAGCAAACAGTGCAGATATGCCTTTTCTTCAAACCCTAGTCGGCCGTCGGCAGATGATCGCAGCTTTGAGGTCGGGTCCAGGGTCGGTTCGATCGGTAAACGTATAACCTTTACCGCTGTGTAACCTTACATCATTTCCCAGCGACCGTGACATAATTCGCCATACATTTTTTAGTAGCGGACGTTGTTGATAGAATCTGGACGTTTCTTGTACAGCTGCGCACAGAACTGAACTGCTAATGGTACTGTATTAAATCGCACTTTTTTTTGGGGGGGGGGGGCGAAATGTGGGGTGGGGGGCGGCTTTGAACGTTGGTAGTATTAGTAATGTGATGTTATACCACCTAGACATCTTCGTACCAAAAATACCAAATGGGCAACACTACACGCCCCTGTGACCCATATATAGCAATTGGGTCTCATGTGAAAAACTACTCTCTGCCAAGGTATCCATGTACAGTTAATACAGAAAACTTGGGATCCTTTGTCTTTCACTGTCTCATTCATTCACCTTGGTGTATTAATTTGCAGCCAGTAGATATATTCCCCATGTGGAGCCCTAATTAACATAACCAATCAATCATAATATTTTTGACAGTTATGCATGGTTTACACGTAGCCTGACGTGATAGTCCAGGCCAGGTAGACAGGCCAGGTAGCCTGGCCTGGTAGACAGCCCAGCCTTTTAAGCGAACCCACTGTTTTCAGACTAGAGGTGACACAATGGCTATATTGTTCTTCACCTATTATTGTAAATCAAATAATAATAATTGCAATTAGCTGTCGGGCAAGAATTTGCAAGAAACCATAATAACATTATGATCTAACAGGACAACACCATAAGAAAAATTTGGTACCTTACTTTTCACTCACCAAGAATAGGGGTGGGTACAAAAAACGTTTTTTGCTTGTTAGACCGGTCCAGAAAAAACAGACCTGAAAAAATCAGTGGACCGGATGTTGGACCGATTCAGAAAAAACAGACCTGAAAAATCAGTGGACTGGATGTTGGACCGATTCGAAATGAACAGATTATATCGGCAGACGTTCACATGTTTTGGGGCTTACAGATCCAAGAAAAGAACGACAGTGAAGTAGAGAGTTGATAGTCATTTTTACCGAGCTTCTACAGTCAAACTTGGTCTAAAACAGAGGCAGTTAGTGTTGTTGACATACAGAATTTTTTTTTAAATGCATATGAACGTCCAAATAGAATCTTTCGTTGCAAAAATGGACCACTGTTTTGAGTCGCCCATTCATTAGTTTTCACAGATAGGTGCGGACCTGTACCTGATCCTCTAGACCTGAACCATACCTGTACCTTAATTTTCTGTACCCACCCTAAACCAAGAACGACTATACACATGTGTTATCTCAACATCTGAAGCAAATTAGTCAAAACACATAACTCCAGGTGGGAGTGGATCAAACCATTCTGGTTAGAATGGGGAAGGGAATTTCACAAGCAACTCGTAACCTCTGCTTCGCCTATTGAGTCAGTGAGTCAAACTAGCTCCACAATGTTTCTAACTTAGGGAGAAGAGATGCTGCTACACAGCCTACAGTGAGCATAGTTCAGTGGTCGATGGCCTTACACTGAGCAAACTCGTTTGAAAAAAAATGGTCTTATCTCTGGGTGTTTTAGTATCTTATGATACACTTTATGCTGATGAATACTTTTTGTACTGTGTTCCCACTCTGCAAAATAATCGATTCGCATTAAGGTAGCAGAACAATCATCTGATTTCACCAATGGAGATCTACATCATGGTTATGGACCCCAAAAGGGAGTGACATATTTGTCAGCACTCATAGTTTCCTACTGGATGCCCTGCACAGGAGAATGTCCATGACGCAATACTTTGTCGCCAAACTTACAATTGGGTCATGCTTAGACACTGTGTTCTTCTGTGTATCTGAGTCAAATCGAGTCAGACCATGAGCTATTGCTGTATGATTTTGAAAGCTGACTTATGAAGCTACTCTGAATTGTGTGTAGTCATACCATCCAATTCATTCCAGGGCCCTGGACTGTAAAGTAGTGTTTTCCACTGAGAATTTGGGGACACCCTGGCTAAATAACAGAGAAATTAAAATCAATAAATTTTCCTACATACAGATAACTCAATTCCTACACCATGTAGCACAGTTTACACATGGATTTCTCTCACATGCCCCCCCCCCCCCCCAACAGATTATAATGTTTCACCTATAGGTATAAGTTCCTTTTTGCAATAGACTTCTTTTGGGGTATGCATGGACTCTAGGGGGGTTACTGTGACAGCTGTTTATTCAGATTTTCTTTTCTCTCATTACTGTCTTGGGCAATTACATGTATGTTAAAATTACTCAGCAACAATAGCATGGTGAAGCACCGAGACAGGTTAAGCAGTTGCTCGATACGAATAGATCCGACATCACAGAATCTGTATAAAAACCTCTGAGTCCAAACCATACAGTCTCTATTCCACATTCCTACACCACGCAGCACAATTTACACTTAAATTTCTCTCCGTGCTTTTCTACTCCATTGGAACATGAACTTACTCTGAAGATTCTCCCTTGCAGAATTAGATACTTCCAAAATGCCTCACCCTAAAATGGATTTTTCCAAACCATCCATGCTAATGCAGACTATTACTCAACACAAAAGTTAGGAATGAGCACAATGTTATTGTGATGCAATTGGACTATTCAAGAAGCTCTGTTCTTGTGTACATTTAACGGCTGTCCCAATACCAAATTTGAGATCATCGGGCTTTGAACAAGAGCTACTTGTACGAGTGCAAAATATACATTTTTGGATGAAAATTATTCAAACAATTGTTTTACAATTCAATTCATTCATCCCCCAAATAAAATGTACCATAAATGTATCTTCTCGCTCCTTGCCCGTACATTTGCAGCTCATTTGAATTTGATGCTATGACATAGGACCATAAAATAAACACTTTTAGTTGGTAAAGACCAGATAAAAAATGAATATGAATCCCCAAGGTCACATTCTCATTCTACCTCCATACCATATATCAATATTGTTCAAGCAGATGTTGGGAGGGAAGATTTCTGACCCCCATTATTGCCCTCACAGTATCAGTATATAGTTTTAAAAATACTTTTCAATGAAATAGATAGATATGAAGAAGTATTTTTCATGCAGATATCATGGATTGTTGTTAATATAGCCAAATTCTAGTAACATAGGGGGTGGCAACAAACATGATTGTGACTTATGCATATGCATGATAAAACCAAAAGACATCTTTCTTATGACAGGTGATTGATTGGTGCATTATAAGCAAAAACTGCATACCTATGAAATACAAATTACATGTACAACTTGTTAAAACTCTTTCCAACAGAACCTAAATATTCTTTACATACAAACTAAAGAGGTCACTGTTTGCTCCACCACTTGCTTCACACAGGTGAACAAAATAAGGCTGATTAACCTGAGTTTTACATGCAATGTATAAAAAAAAGGTATTTAACATGTGATCGATAACTTATCAAACATATTTGCACATTTTTAGTATCAAATTCTGCTATAGGGCATTCAGATGAGATGATGTGCAATGATGATGCTATTCATGAAATTAAATATTTGGCACTTTTATTCTCACAGCACATATGGGGTGAGAACGGGTATATTAACTTTTTTAAACAAATGTGTAAAATAATCATAGTACCCGCAAATCCATAATGATTGTTAAGTTGTGTGCGTGTTTGTGTGTGTTTGTGTGTGTGTTTCAATAACTGTGGTGAGTGCACTGTGTGATTGTGTGGGGAGTGGTATTGTGTGTGTGTGTGTATGTATGTATGTTTATGCGTGCGTGTGTGTGTGTGTATGTCTGTGTTTTTAAATGATTGCGGTGTACTGTGATTGTGTGGAGAGCGTTGACATCTAGGATCAAGGAGGTTATATCGATACATGAGATAGATATTAACCTTGCTTGGACTCAGTTTCTGAAGAGTGATGAGTCACAGACGTGTCAAACCTCATACACGTATGAAAATCTACAAAGGGAAATTGATACTCCATGTTGGTCAACAGGTGACAAGACAAAGATGCATTTTTTTGCTTAGAAACTTATGATAACACTAAGCATTCAAATAACAAAACTGTGTCTTTATCCCTCATGTTCACACACACATACATACATACATACATATTCATCACAACTGATATGTTTCTGTATTGTTGTTATAACCTAGTTCTTAGATCAATTGTTCTTGTATGGTTGTGACAGTGGACAATAACCGTATGACTAAGCACTAGAGCACCTGTTCCTGCATGGAGGAGTTATTTATGAACCAGCCCAAGTCCTAATGCAATGATAATTGATTTATGAGCCTATGAAAATATTAAATAGCTAGTGGAAATTTACTTAGAAACCCTTTCTGCAATGCCTGTAGTTTGTTACATTACAGTGACTCTAATACAGATGCATGTGAAATCACAGCTATATTTGTATTGAAATTGTAGTAGAAATTTGTAAGTTCAATTTAGAAATTAGACATTTGTCTTATATAATACATGTAGTAGTATCATTAAGGTAAGCTAGCAAGCAGCCATTTTGCATCTTGTACATACTTGTACAATGTGAACTACTTTATGTACAAAATTTTATGCTGTCAGTAACACTGGAATGATCCCAGTCTTTTACAGTGTTGTTTTTAACCCACATATGTATTTAACCCACATACATATAACTGATGAGGGTGACAAGAATATGAAATTGTTGGTTAAGAAGCTTTTATGCTCTTTTGATTTCATGACAAAATAATCTGGATAATCTGGATTGCTGAATGTTTTAATATCTGTTTATTACATAGATATGATCCACGAGTTTGAGTTATTTTCACATGTACTGTTATACATATGAGGAATAAACACAAAGGATCATATCCTGTTGTAAAAGATGGTGTTAAAGATGTGTCTATTTCAAGTACAGTATACAGTTCTTTCTTTATATGCGGGTTATTTTGTTTATTTTAAATATTCTGCATCAGTCAAGTCACTATGAAAAGAAACTGTAGTCTGTTTGATTATAAAATCTGCTTCTTTACAGTTATATAGGACAGATAAGCAGCAATCATCCAGAGGTTGATACAGTAGAATTATATGGTTTCTTTTAGCTTTCCAGAAAATCTATTGTTAGTTACAACAGTAAGAATATTCATTGAAAACAAAGCCAAAGCATGAAGTTTTGAATTTTTTAAGTGATACTGTCAAGTCCTACCATTGCACAATTGACTTGAAAGCTCTGCACCTATAGAACAAAAATGATTCATTTCAAATTCATATGACATATACTGAGAGTAAACACGCTATTGATATCCTTTAACATTGACCGCAAGCACCCAGAAAACCACACAACTCAACTGAAAGCTAATTTGAACAAGAAGGCTTGAAACACTACCATGGACCTCAATGCTTTCTACATTGATGCCTGCTGTTCTGAGGAAAGTCGCTAGGTTTTAATAACTGTCGGTTGTTTGTAAGTACATTCAATCAAACACGCTGAGCAGACTACTGGAGGAATGAAATACCACAATACGAGGTTTGACTACTTTTGTATACTATCATTGACGAAAAAAAAGGTTTTACAATCAGCAAAAGAAGCCGATTAATTTTCGCCGCAGTGGCGCCCTGCAGTAATAAGAATTACCGCTTGGATATAGATAAATCGTTTTTTTGGTAAATATATCTAATAAAACTCATTAAAATGACTGTGTAAAAAAATGAAATATCAAATTACGACTGTTTTAGTCATTTTGTAGATCATCTATGTAGAATGAATGATTTTTAAACTCAGAAAAGTTGGGAAAAGTTGCCATAAGCGCCACTTGATGTAAACATTTTTGTAGGGGTCGAAAATGAAGACATATGTAACACTCATATCTTCAATCAGATTAATGGTACAGCAAAACTAAAAGAGGAACAGATAGATTGAGATATTGGCCTAATGTTGTGAAAATTGCATCGAAAAATTCCGCTCTCTTTATGATTTATGAAGAAAATTAGATTTCCGTCGCATGCGGTTTAAATCACGCTAGAATTGGATAGCAGGTGGCACGCGGGTCGGCCTTGCGTGAGAGTGGAACATGTTGGTTTTTCATATCTCACCCAGAAATCGATGGATTTTTCTCAAATTCTTTCTACAAGATTCTGAAAGCTTTCTTAGTCCCTGTATGAATCCCTATGCGATTATCTTAATTGTTCATCGAGTTACTAACATTTGAACTTCGGAGAATAAATCATATATTTCGGGCGCAACTTTTAGATAAAAGTTCACATCTTCGTCTAAAGTATTGAGTACAGACACTCAGAAAGAAAGTGAGAATAGCACAAAAATGTCCTAACAGGCGTATGTGGTAAATTGTCTTTTTCACCTTCATAAATTTTTAACATACATGATTTTTGTACGTCTAAACATACGTTTCTTTGTACGTCGGACAATGTTGAGCTTAGTGGAACGCGGGTTGGCTGGAACGATTTCATATCTCACTTGCAACGAACGTAATAGAATAGGGTTTCTTTCAAATTTAAATGAAATGTTCATGCTTCAGCTTGTACAAAGTCGTCATGTAAACTGCTGTTTGATATATTTGATTTGCAAGGAACAGACATGGTAAACGACATTTAACATCTAGGTCAGCTTAGATCGACATGAATTATTAGGTCAGTTAGGACGCTACGTGAGGTATCATCGGTGATACTATACATATATTTCACTTTTCTATACATTTCTTAATCTAGTTGTGCAGTTGCCATTCCACAACGGGGAGTTCCAGACATACAGGGGTTCCTTGTGCAGTTTGCATTTATTGCATAGGTTGTAAAAAGAGAGTCATATTGACCCTCACCTCATTCTTTAAACACATAAACCCTCACGCTTTAACCCTCAAGTCAGTCTTTCTCATATGAAGGGATCCATGGATTTGAGCTTCCTAATATTGTCACTAGTACTGCTATTTCCTGGCCTTTGCTGCCAACATCTTTAGTACTACACGAAGCACTATAGTGACCTCAAGATTGTCTCTTCCTTTAGACGTTAACGTCCATACTTTTAAATTTATCTATTTACAGCTACTTCAGGCGTTTTGATCAAAAGTAAAAGTTCAACAAGAGTCACAGGCCATGCGCCAGTTCTGCTGCTTCCAAACTTAAGCTTTTTTGACAAATAAGTTGCGTACATTATGTCAGGGAACCATTCCGCAACCAATAAGGTTGGTTTGAAGAAAATCGGACATTGTTTTATGAAATCTAATTTTCTTGCGAATAATGCAGATTTTGTCCCAGAGGACCAAATTTAGCTTTTTTGACAAATAAGTTGTATATATGATGTCGGGGAACTATTCTGCACCCAATAATGTTACTTTGAATAAAATCGTACATCGTTTCGCGATATTAATTTTTTTGCGAAAAATGCATATTTTGGCTGAAAAGACCAAATTTAGCTTTTTCGACATATAAGATGTATACATTATGTCAGGGATCCATTCCGCACCCAACAATGTTGGTTTGAATAAAATCGGACATCGTTTCGCGATATTAATTTTTTTTGCGAAAAATGCATATTTTGGCTGAGAAGACCAAATTTAGCTTTTTCGACATATAAGTTGTATACATTATGTCAGGGATCCATTCCGCACCCAACAATGTTGGTCTGAATAAAATCGGACATCGTTTCGCGATATTAATTTTTTTGGCGAAAAATGCATATTTTGGCTGAGAAGACCAAATTTAGCTTTTTCGACATATAAGTTGTATACATTATGTCAGGGATCCATTCCGCACCCAACAATGTTGGTTTGAATAAAATCGGACATCGTTTCGCGATATTAATTTTTTTGGCGAAAAATGCATATTTTGGCTGAGAAGACCAAATTTAGCTTTTTCGACATATAAGTTGTATACATTATGTCAGGGATCCATTCCGCACCCAACAATGTTGGTTTGAATAAAATTGGACATCGTTTCGCGATATTAATTTTTTTTGCGAAAAATGCTTATTTTAGCTGAGAAGACCAAATTTAGCTTTTTCGACATATAAGTTGTATACATTATGTCAGGGATCCATTCCGCACCCAACAATGTTGGTTTGAATAAAATCGGACATCGTTTTGCGATATTAATTTTTTTGGCGAAAAATGCTTATTTTAGCTGAGAAGACCAAATCTAGCTTTTTCGACATATAAGTTGTATACATTACGTCAGGGATCCATTCCGCACCCAACAATGTTGGTTTGAATAAAATCGGACATCGTTTCGCGATATTAATTTTTTTGGCGAAAAATGCATATTTTGGCTGAGACGACCAAATTTAGCTTTTTCGACATATAAGTTGTATACATTATGTCAGGGATCCATTCCGCACCCAATAATGTTGGTTTGAATAAAATCGGACATTGGTTCGCGATATTTTTTTTGCGAAAAATGTAGATTTTGCCCCAGAAGACCAAATTTAGCTTTTTCGACAAATAAGTTGTATATATAATGTCGGGGAACCATTCCGCACCAAATAATGTTGAAGAAAATTGGACATTGTTTTCAATATCTAATTTTGACCCAGAGGACCAAATTTAGCCACTACTGTAAATGTATTTAAGTTCGGGGATTTAATTTCGAGGTAGCGGGAAAAAGGACTTTTTGCGGTGGTTTTAAGTTCGCTGTACCACGCACCATAGTCTCTTACTTCCATGGAAAAATGGTCGTGGTGGTTTTAAGTTCGCGGTGAAGTGGCCACCCCGAAAAACCATTAAACCACCTGCATTTACAGTACTAGAATCCCAGACTCAACCTCTGCTGGGAGAATACAACAAACATTGGCAGGAACACACAGGAAACAAAGATCTGTTGTGACGTTGGTAAAGCCTTGCTGGCCATGTTACTCGACATTGCAAACCAGCCGGTAAACTGCTACTTTGGTCCCAGAAGCAAACATGAGAAGAGGCCGTCCTTTCACTAAAGAACTTCATTGAATCAGAGACTGGAGTGATAGGGACCTTACCTGACGAATAATAGATCATGCTGGAAATGGAACTTTGTTAATGATACAACTTGATAGAGTATGATTATGTATGTATGTATGTATGTATGTATGTATGTTGGGGTATCAAAATATTGTTAATTTTTTGCTACCGAATACAGGCAGTTCTGAGGCCAGTGACTGGATAACAGGAAATTTTATTTATTGAATTGTCAACAGCTGTTAACATCTTTCATTAAAGATGTATGTACAATAGGGCTCAATACAAGCACTTTGCACACAGCTCTTACAAGTAATAAAATGCATTTGGGACAGCATATCATTTTTAACCTAGCCACAGTCAATATGTACAGGTTGTGTTTTAACAATATCATGTACTTAAGTACAAATGATTATCTAGTATAACACTGCCAGCATTAAAATCATAGTCAACATGGAAAGAAGTCATGTCTGATATTATCCTATATATGAACACACTTAGGTACATTGTATCATATACATGTTTCTACACTGACAGCATTCAAATCACAGTTAACATTGGTTCAGATCCAGGAAAATCCCCATTTTGTATCTGTATACACGTTGGAAATGTGGGGGGATACTGCTTTTGAATTTGGTTAGGATCCAAAAATTCTGAATTTCGTATCTGCGAATACATTGCAAATACAGGGTGATTCAGATTTCTGATTCGGTTAAGAAGGTGGAAAATCCTTTCGTATCTGCGCATTCGCAGGCAAATGTGGGGATTTGCGTGTTGGTTAGGATACGGAAAATTACAGACATTGAAGTGTATTTTACAGCAAGGATATGACCTCTATCGCAGCTGCAAAAGATACGTATTTCATATTTTTCCATATCCAAACAAGTACGGAACCCGGCGAATGTCAGATTTTAGATCCATAACCAATCGCATCTGCCCTTATCTGATCGCATCCCTCAAGGATATGGCAAAATATGGGCCCGGATTCGACTGTATCCGAATCCATTTTGCCCAAAGATTTCTAACAATTTCATCTTTTTCTACAAGCATGTGGTTCTTCAGTGTGAACAACTAAAGCCAGTGGTCTGATCATTCTAGACAGGTGTGACTTGCATAAACAGCACCATATCCTGCTTCCTACCAGGAGAAAATTTACATGTACACTTACTCAAACACCTGTCCAAAGTCATATGCATCAGTTCATTCATGTCTGTATTCTAAAAGCTCACCTGAATACATAAACAACACTACCAAGCATACGGTATGCACTGGAAGTTATAAATATGTAGTAAGACTATAATATACAGGCATGCTTACTATGCTTTGGAAATATCTACAAACACAGGAATCAAAGGATGTATATATGACATATACATGCTTTAAAAGATCTCAACAACACTAATATCAAAATGGCATCTGTCTTCATAAAAAAAAACATTCCTATTAGTAAGCTACTAAAACCTTTCCAAAGTACTAGATGTTACAAAACATTTCCAGAACATGTAGGATTATTGACACCAATAAATGTAATAACGTCCCTTTACTTTAGTTAGATATAAAATTACCTTTGGCATGACACACGTTGTATTATTGAAAGGTATTGCTTTCTTTCCTCAACGTCGAGGTCATTCAGTTTCGCAAGGGAGTCATCATGGACAAATCCCGATCGAACGTCATATTGAACAAATAGAACAAGATGCAACCCCTATTCTAATTCGAATACCCAGTTGAACAGAAATCATCATCATTGAACAGAAATGGCCAAAGAAAAATGCTATGCTATTCTTTGTTGAAGACTAAACCCACCATGTATAGGTACTGTGGGAGGGAGAGCCACTGCAATTAGCTTTACATTGTTGGTGGGCAGGATGCACATGTAGAGCAGGGTATGTATAAGACACGGGACTCTGCACTGGCAGACTTTGTAGAAGTGTCCCATTAGTTGGTGCATAGTAC